>NC_051181.1:158447921-158479300 GCF_013339695.2 Rhipicephalus sanguineus | reverse complement strand
TCTAATCTTGTAGATACAGCATAAAATAACAGAGGTGACAGGGGACACCCCTGTCGAAGCCGCGTTGTATCTCTATAGGTTTGGATACCTGGTGTTCCATTTTATAACTACCCTGTTACTTTTATAGATGTCCTTAAAAGATTAGTTATTCCATCTTCCAAATTAGTGTGTCAGTATTCTCCACAAGTCTTCTGAATCACACTATCGTAAGCTCCTTGATATCTAGAAATGGCAGCCACAGGGGCCTGTGTTCTTTCGTATTTCAATACACTGCGTCAATGAGAACAGATTATCCTCCAACCTCCTCGTTACGGAACCCATTTTGTAGTTCCCCCAGCACCCCCATTCTCCACCATGTCTGTAGTCTTTCTTTACGATCTGCATCACCAGCCTGTAAAAAACTCTGATGTCACTGTTATAGGAAGGTAGTTGTTGATATAGCCTTGTCCCCTTCCTTTATAGATCATGCTCATCCGGCTTAGTTCCACCCATGGGGGGCTTCAATCCATTATTGCTTTGCTCGTTGCTTCTCTTAATGTGCTTAGAGTTTGGACCTAATTTCTTTATTAGCATAATGGGATGCCGTCGGGATGTTGATGTGCTATTAGGAACCCCTTCTCTGCCCTTCCCACTCTCGTTGTCCCAGTGGAGCCACTGCGCTAATTGGTCTATCTATCCGTTAGGGTGCATGCATCGCTTCCTGTTTAAATTTTCGGTCATCATTGTTCTTATAAATTCCATTGCCTCATCCCCTTCTAGCCTAACCCCTTGAACTGAGAGTTATAAACTCTGTTCCATGCTTGTCTTATTACTCAGAGAATTGAGATGGTTCCCCAAAACTCTTTTGCAGCTGCTTTCCATCCTTTTGGTTTACTTCCGCCATCCATTGGGCGTTAGTTGTTAGTGGAAGTAGCGCTCTATGTGTCGTTTTCACTGTCCCTGTCTTGTGCGCTCACCTGTTCAACACATCAGTATCCACCGGACATATTTTGCTCTGCTTTGTTTTTAGAGGGAAAACAAAAAAGCGCGCAGCGGCAGTGTGATCGAGCAAATGTGAAAATTAGTGCCTCTGTGCATACTTGTTTTCTTCTCTTTTTTTCTACGCGACAAGCACATGCGAATTATAACTAGCTGGCACAGTGAATGCACGTGGAAGCGGTCATGTGCTGTACAGCCTCACCACAAAAGATGATAAAAATGCACTGACACTGTCTTTTCCTACAACTATAAACTGAAAAGTACTCACCTTTATCTTTGTGGAACGCCTGCTGCACGTAGTCGGCGGCGAATTTGTGCGCTGCGATGTGGTGCTCCACATATTTTTCCAGTGAAGACAGGCCAACACCACAAACGTCGCATTTCAAGGGAGTATTGACTTTTGCGGCTACTTGACGACACCGACGACACTTCGTGACACGTGCGCGGAGACAGCGCCGGCGGAGGTCTAGATGACACTAGGACACTAGGGACGAAATTCATCAAGCACGTGACATACTAGGCACTCCGTGGCGACACGGGGAAAAGTCAAAACTAACTTAGGGAAAGAAAGTCTTCAAGTGACGTCACACGTGAGTGACGTAGCAATGACGTCATCTATTGTTCGCGAGAGAGCCCTTACTCCGGCGAAACGCATGTGTTCCAATACTCACCGTAGACGGCTAAATAGACAGCTAAGTGGACAGCGGCCATCTTAAGTCCCATTCCAATTCTCACGTAGCCGGCAAAATAGACAGCTTCGAGAAAGACAAAAACGATGCAGGCTACTTTGCTGTCCAAACAAGATGGCGGCTCAGCGCAATGCTCGCGTAGCTCGGATCTCGCCGGTATGGTCGTCTGTGCACCAGTAGGCGCGTTTCCAGGCGCTCAATGTAAGCTACGTTAATTTTTTAATAGGTTTGAACACAAAAGAGGCTAAAGAAAGAACATTTACGTTTGTTTTTCTTAGGTTTCTCTTCTCGACGCGAGGTGGCGTCACGTCGCGTAGACGTCTTCTAGACGCGTTCCATTTGTCGGACAACATGACCTCGATGCTGTCTTCTAAGCTGTCAGCGTAGACTGTCTACGATGCTGTCCAGAATTGGAACACAGCCCATCTTCAACTACAGTGTACTAGAATATCTTGGGTAGTGGGCTCAGGGAGTCCCCGCGAGCGATGCTTGTCACGTTGACCACACGAGCTGGCGCCACCAGAGCAAGCTGCTGGTACTGTACCGCGAGTGCCAGGCATACAGCCCACGCTACCGCAGCGCCACCACATACATCCGGGACCTGTCAACAGTCGTCGCTTCACGCGATCGCATGGAACGCGCCCTCTCCTGACCCCACTACCCAGTATATTCTAGTACACTATACTTCAACTTAAAAGAAACTCTGCGCCATAGACGGAAACATAAAAACCTTCAATAATTTTGCTAGCGATGAATGTGTTTTCAACATTCAGACTGCTCGCGCCATCTAGAGGAAAAAGGAACAAGCAAGCATTCGCACATTATTATGACCTCTGGGATTTGGTAGCACTCGCGCTACCGCAGATCACCGAGCTCATGTTCTGTTAATAGAGGCACTCGCTAAGCCTACAGCTCTCAGAAAACGAGTACGGCGCTCGGAAATAGTACCAAATCGTCATGAATACGTTGCCGGCGAAGCTTGAGGACACAAACCTAAAGCCGACACAATCGTCAGTTTGGGACTAACAGGCCGTGCAATGCGCGACGAAGAGCTTAAAGATTCGAAGCGGGCAGCTCTCGCTTCAGACAGTGCCGCCATGTTTTTTTGCTGCGGCGCGTCCGTCTACTCGCTTCTTCCGTCGTCTGGATGTGCTTTGCAGCCGGACGGGCGGCGGAACCATCGTCCGCGGACGAGATTTCCGCGGAGAAGTCCGTCGTGTGGATACACGCTTAGTCGGGCTATGTAAGGCATCCGGCGTTGTCCGCGCGCGTCTCCGCTCTCACTCGCTCTCCCATAGCAACAGCTGCGGGCGCGCGCGTTTATCCTCGCCCGTAGCAACCGGAGCATGTGGTGTGGGCGGGTAGCGGAGAGTGAGTGGAGAGGAGGAGCGCGCTCTGGCGTGTGAGGGCGCTCGCATCGCGGGAGCTCGGCGGAGCTTCCGCGTGTGTGGAGAGAGTGTAGGAGAGGGTAGGTGCAGTGCCAGCGCCCTCTAGAATATTGGCAGTGCTTCGCCACTCCTTCTCTCGCCGTTCGCTCTCTCTCCTCCCTGCGCCACCGCCTCAATGCAGTGCGTTTGAAACGCGTTTGTAGCGTTTGTGCTGCCTTGGCACAGCCTGAAAACAGCGCGTTCTAAACGCGTTTGTGCTGCATTGAAGGCGGTGGCAACATCTCTGAGGTGAATACAAACGCACGTAGGAAGCGTTCGTTGAAAGAGGCGCCTAAAGGGAGACACTTGAGCGCGTCGATGTGTCCAGCTTTACGCCATTAAAGTTACTACGCCGTGTACTCTCGGCGCAAGAAATGCATTCGCATTTCCTCACGATTCCCTTCGGGGAGGTGTTTTCGTGAGGACCAGCTTATATCTCGTAATACAAATATTTCTGGTTGGTCTTGGGACTGAACCAGCGATACATAATTTTTTTTCATCAAAATTATAAAAGGGCCACCACGCATGCGCGGCCCGGTTGATCACTTCAAGCTCATGTGTCTGTGCTAACGCATTTTGCACCTTAAGTTTTTTTTCCAATTGAAGTGATTGCATTGTAAAATTCATGAAGTCACACAGGGCTAAAGCAATAACAGCCTCAGTACATTTCTGTCTCACATGTGAAAGACGTGTTGTCTCACACTCGTCCGATGCTCGTCCGATGCTTCCACACTCGCCGCCATGGCTGCGATCGGCGCTGACTAACACTCCTAGGTTTAAATGCCCATATATACCCCATATCTTGAATACCTTCTACAGAAAACGGGCTACTCGTAAGTGGACGCGGAGGAGTCCTAATGGCGAAACTAAAAATGAAATAGACTTCATAATGTGCGGCCACCCGGGCATTGTACAGGATGTGGAAGTAGTTAACAAGATCCGATGCAGTGACCATAGAATGGTAAGATCCAGACTTCAACTAGACGTGAATAAGGAACGGCAGAAACTGATACACAAGAAGCCGATTAATGAACTAGATCTGAGAGGGAAAGTACAGGAATTCAGAGTTTCACTTCAGAGTAGGTACGCGGCTTTAAACGAGGAAACCGACCTTAGTGTTGACGCAATAAATGATAATCTGACTAGTATCATTAAGGAGTGTGCAGTGGAAGTCGGGGGTACAGTCGTCAGACAGAACACTGGTAAGCTATCCCAAGAGACGAAAAACCTCATTAAGAAACGTCAAGCTATGAAAGCCTCAAGTGCAACAGACAAAATAGAGCTGGCGGAGCTTTCGAAGCTAATCAATAGGCGTAAAGTAGCCGACATAAGAAAGTATAATATGGAGAGAATTGAGCATGCTCTAAAGAACGGAAGAAGCCTCAAAGCTATGAAGACAAAACTGTGCATAGGCAAAAATCAGATGTATGCATTAAGGGACAAGGAAGGCAAGGTCACAAACAATATGGATAGAATAGTTGAGGTAGCGGAAGAGTTCTACAGAGATCTGTACAGCAGCCGAGACAGTCAGGATGATAACGTAAGAAGCAGTAATAGCGCAGAGGAATCTGACATCCCACCAGTACTGACAGGAGAAGTAAAGAAAGCCCTAAAGGGAATGCAAAGAGGCAAAGCAGCTGGTGAGGATCAGGTAACATCAGACCTGTTGAAAGACGGTGGAGAGATTATGTTAGAAAAACTGGCCACCCTGTATACGAAGCGTCTCTCGACGGGGAGGATACCAGAATCTTGGAAGAATGCCAACATCATCTTGATCCATAAGAAAGGGGACGTCAAGGACCTGAAAAATTACAGGCCCATAAGCTTACTGTCCGTTGTCTACAAGCTATTTACAAAAGTAATTGCTAACAGAATTAATACGACATTATAGTTCAATCAACCAAGGGACCAGGCAGGATTTCGTACAGGCTTCTCAACAATAGACCATATTCATACTATCAATCCGGTGATAGAGAAATGCGCGGAATACAACCAACCCCTATACATAGCCTTCATAGATTACGAGAAGGCATTTGACTCGGTGGAGACATCAGCAGTCATGCAGGCACTGCGGAATCAGGGCATCGACGAAGCCTACATAAACATAATGGAAGAAATCTACAGCGGCTCCACGGCCACTATAGTCCTCCATAAAGAAAGCGAGAGAATCCCAATAAAGAAGGGCGTACGGCAGGGAGACACGATCTCTCCAATGTTATTCACCGCGTGTTTACAGGAGGTTTTCAGGGCCCTAGATTGGGAAGAATTATGGATAAGAGTTAATGGAGAGTATCTCAGTAACCTGCGATTCGCTGATGACATTGCATTGATGAGTAACGCGGGAGACGAATTACAGCTCATGATTACTGAACTGGATACGGAAAGTAGAAGAGTAGGTCTGAAAATTAATATGCATAAAACTAAAGTAATGTGGAACAATCTTGGCAGAGAACAGCGCTTTGCGATAGGTGGAGAGACACTGGAAGTTGTAAAGGAGTACGTCTACTTAGGACAGGTAGTAACCGCGGAGCCGAACCATGAGAGTGAAATAACTAGAAGAATAAGGATGGGATGGGGCTCATTCGGCAAGCATTCTCAAATCATGAATGGTAATCTACCACTATCCCTCAAGAGAAAGGTATATAACAGCTGCATCTTACCGGTACTTACCTACGGAGCAGAAACCTGGAGACTTACAAAGAGGGTTCAACTTAAATTGAGGACGACGCAGCGAGCGATGGAAAGGAAAATGATAGGTGTAACCTTAAGAGACAGGAGAGAGCAGAGTGGGTCAGGGAACAAACGGGGGTTAAGGACATCATAGTTGAAATCAAGAAGAAGAAATGGATATGGGCCGGGCACGTAGCACGTCGGAAGGATAACCGGTGGTCATTAATGGTAACTGACTGGATTCCAAGAGATGGCAAACGCGTGAGGGGGAGACAGAAAATTAGGTGGGTAGATGAGATTAAGAAGTTTGCAGGTATTACGTGGCAGCAGAAAGCACAGGACCGGGTTGATTGGCGGAACATGGGAGAGGCCTTTGCCCTGCAGTGGGCGTAGACAGGCTGATGATGATGATGATGATGATGATGAGGGGATGACCGCCGCCGTAGCTCAGTGGTAGAGCATCGGACGCGTTATTCGAAGGTCGCAGGTTCGGTCCCTGACGGCAGCAGGTTATCTTTTCGTCCACATTACTTTCTTCACATTTATATCCCAATTATTACAAATAACACCCCCTATACTTTCCTTGGCATTATTGTCTGTTAGTTTTTATTAATACATGTATAACATGTATATAACCAACTCAAAGCGGCTGACGCGCCCATTGTTGTCGGAGCACGAAGCATTGTGAATATCCGCTGAACCATGGGCCAACGTTTTTAGAACTGGTTCTAGAAACGTTGCCATGGGCATAGGCCACATTCTGTCAAATCACTGGTCAAATCGACATCAACATCAAGAGCAACGCTTGCACAACCACATTTTTTTAAAGACGATAGTCTTTCTTGGGGAACTTAAACGCAGAAATTTTGGTCTGTCTGTCTGTCTTTCTGTTTGTCGGCACGTCACTCGATTCAGCCACTCGGCCAAAGTTGAACCACTTGCCCAAGGGCCAGCCATCTTGAACGGCTGACTAGGTTCATACTTGTGTACATTGTTGATCAAAAAGCAAGCATTGTGTTCCTTTAATTGAAAATACATAGATACGAAATTCTAGAGACCCTAGTTTCTTAAGCTGCGCTGAAAATGCGACTGCACTGAAACTTGCCTTCCTCCGTGCCCTCTGCACGAGCTCATTGTTGTGTTTCGGTTTCGGTTCAGTATTGACTGTACGAATGCCATGGGGCGCCGCTGGCGCCGCTCTGGCATTCCTGTTTTACACAGGCGACGTGTAAATAAAAGAGTGTGTGGAGAGTACTCGTTGAGTGCGGACGCTTCTTCTGCTTCGGCGCTTCGCGCCAAACTGCGTGTTCGGGCTGGCTGGCGTCCCCGCCGGTCGCGTTGGTCACCGCCGGTCTTCGCCTGCCGCTGCGCCGGGACTACCAGCCCGCAACACAGCACTCATGTTTCCCGACGTATTGCCAGATGGCGTCCATATCTCACGCAGTGCCTCTTCTATCGTCTTTAGAGGACATTTGCAGCGAAGCACGCAGATACGCGGCCAATTTTTTTCTTTCATTACTGGAGAGAGATTCAAACGACTGTTACACTTAAAAATCACCGAAACAGCTCTCATACAATCAGAGGAGTACCGGCACTTACAGTTCCCATAGAACACCATCAAATGTCTATCACGTCAATGCCAGGTGACCCTCACAAGCTTTCGCTGTAGAGTTCCCCGGTTAAATTATTACCTGCATAAATCTGGCTTTTCATTAACTAATCTCTGTGCAGATTGCAATGAACCGGAAACAATAGATCACTTCTTTCTATCATGCCGCCGTTTCGCCTCACTCCGTAGAATGTTTCTGGAAATGCCGACTGGTAGGCTGGGCTTACAATTTACTACTTCTAGCCCGTTGTCGTTTGGAGCGAATCAGTTTGGGGCAAGCCGCAGTGCTATTATGACTGCGCTACACAAGTTCATTCCAAGGAGGTTAAAACCTCCTTGGTTCATTCAAGCAACAGGAGAGAGTGAGAGAGAAAGATAATAAAACGAGAGAAAGGCAGGGTGGTTAACCAGAATTGTAGCATCCGGTTTGCTACCCTACATTAAGGGGAGGGGGAAGCTCGCACAGACTGTCGCTAGCTGCTGTGTTGGCCCAGCAACAGGAAGAGTACGCTGCTAGTGCTACCGACCACTGAAACCAACTTTTTTTCCATTTTTATTTTTTTCAATCAATATTTTTTTCAATCATTATCCTATGCCTTTTTTATTTTCTTAACTCTTTCACTTTTTATTTACATCGCGTTTCGTTCTTATTTCTTTTTGAAGTTTCATAGGGTTTACATTTCCTTTTATAATTGTCAGTGTGGCCAATCCCCCTCGTGGGTATGAGCCAGTCTCCTTAAGGCAAACAAACAAGCTTGCCTGGCTTGCCGCATCACAACTATATGACTTGCCAATCCACCATTACCGTTACGTGTAAGAACCTAGTTGAATAGACGAAGATGTCACACGGCAAAGATCACGACGCCTCAGCTGTCGTCCAGTGGAAGGGACAACTCGATTTGGACAGGCCGTGCGGCGCAGTGAGCTCAGATGAAGCGTGCTGGCTGTGCGAGGATTTTCCGGCGTGGAATACAGTGATCCACGCGCTCTACTTGGAGCTGGCCGAGACAGCGCCAGGAACGCTGCGGCTGCGCTTCGAACCCGACAGATATGAGAAGAAAGACGTCTTTGAGGTCGCCGCTCGTGAGGCATCGATTGTTCTCTCCTCGCTCTTGTGCCACCACCTTTGCATTCGAGAGCTGGACATGGAATGCGTTAGTTGCTGCACTCCCGCGGAACAGCAATTATTCCCAATCTCCATGTGCCGCCAGTCATCGAGCCCGGCTTCTCGCAGTCTCCGCTCATTGCGCATCAGTTATCTGTGTTGTGAAGTAAACTTCTATGCTCGCCTAAATCTGCGGGACGTGGACGCTGTCATTGGGCTCGAGACGCTCTACATCAACATTGACCGCCCCAGCCAGCGTTGCGCCGCCGAAATTGATGCGCTCCTGAAACGCAACCGCAACACTCTGAAAAGTGTTGAAATCTTCGATTGTCGACCCGGGCGGCACAAGCTTAGAATGGTTGAACATCTCGCGGCTTGCAAGTTCCTGGAGCTCCAGACGTTAGATGACGAAACGCCGGACGTCGACGGAATGTTGAGCCTCTTGCGTGGTTCGACTACCTTGGAAAAAGCCACTGTCAAGCCGATCGATCCCCGGCAAGTTTCCCTCTTCGCCAAAACTCTTGAAACGAATTTCTGTTTGACGAAGCTCTCGCTGTGCGTGAAGACGACTGATTCAATCGAAGAATTGTTCGGAGCACTTGAAGTCAACGAACACCTGAAGGAGCTTTTTCTGGAGGGCTACGTACATGGGAACATTACATGCGCGCGAGCGGTGGCGTCTGCACTAAAGAAGAACAACTGTCTCCGGACACTCTATATGTCAATGACGACTCTCCCCGATGGCGTAGGACTCGGACGACTGTGGTCGGAAGCGTTGTCGAAAAATGTCACTTTGCACGTTTTCCACATGAAATACTACGGCATTCCCATCAGCGAAGTTTCAGCACTGTGCAAGGCTCTACGGGTCAACAAGAGTCTCAAGGCATTGAAACTTACGGTAGTGAGGGATTCAGAAGACGAGGAAGAAAAGTACGTGCGAACTGGCGTTTTCGGTCGAATGTTATTTAATTGCACTACTGTATTATTCGTGCTAACCCGCTCATTAACTGCACTACTACATACTGTCCAAAGGTTTTAAACGGTGATAGGAGCATACTTAAGAAACATAACCTTATTTGGTTCGTTACGTTCTTGGCTAACCAATCTTGATCTAACTTGAGTTTACCAATCTTGAGCGAATCATCTGAAGACGCATCCTTATTTTGTCTTTCTTGCTCGTCCATGTTTGATTGTTCGCTTTCACATGAACGCTGACCATCTGTCTGCCCTCTCTCGGTTCATGTTTCAGAAAGTCTCTGGCACGTCAGCTGCTCGCAGACGAGTGTTACGACCGAGTGCAGCTGGGGGAATTGACTGAGCCGTACCTCCGAGTCCTGGCACCAGTGCTGGCGTCTCCCGAGGCAGGCACCAGCGAGCTCTGCCTGCCGAACATTGGTCATCTGTCACATGAAACCGTCAGCGTGTTGTTTAGTGCCCTTGCCTCGAACAAGAAGGTCAACCGCCTGACTGTTGCCGTGTGGAACGAGACCGACCACAGAGTCGCTCTTCTGTGCAAGACGCTGAGGAGGAATCGATCGATCCAATTCCTCAGCATCTACCTCTCCAAAGATGATTCTGCGAACGAGATACTACACGCACTGACTGTGAACATAGCCATCACCGAGCTTGACATGAGGCTTTGGGTAGCCCCTTCTGAGCAAACGATGGCAGCGTTTTCCGACATGCTGTCGCGCAACAACACCATCACAAAAATTAAGGTCGATTTTGGTCACGATATCCCTCGACTGTTAATGGAAGCATATGCGCAGGGGCTGTCGGGTAACAGGCTGATCTTAGATATAGGATCCTATGTGCTATCCCACCCAGTCATCCCGCCATCTCTATTTGTACCGGTGCGAAGGAATAGAGTCGCACTGAACCGCGCCATAGACTTCGTATTTGAGCGGCGAGAAGACAGGCACTGTGTGGAGTGCTTTGAACTGTTCTTCGGACGCTCGTGCCTGATAACCAACCTGGTGGAAATCGGTAACATGTCGGATGTCGAGGCACGCATTGGCGTCGCTTCAGCTGAGAACCGACGGCGGGAGAAGTACCTGGTAATCACAGGTGTCGTACGGCGTTCCGTAGCGTGCTGGCCTGCGGACGTCACGCAAATCGACGCGCTGAACTGCGACTGCTGGTGCGCCATTGCACGTTACCTGAAAGTGTCTGACATTATTTCTTAGTAACCTCGTTGGTGTTTTTTTATTTTCTCTTGATAATAAAGGGAATTAGCAGCCTGAAGAAGTAAGGCTAGACGTAACTTCGTCGTGCATGCTTTTGGTACTGCACCTTCCGCGCGCATGCAGGAAAAAATTACACCATTTCCCGCTAAAGGGGACCATGAGGCGATGCGAAGCCGGAGCACTTGCACGATCGCGTCCCGTTGGCGTTCTTTGGGCATGCTACCGACCTCGCGTCGTGGAACGCGAAGAGGAACGCTACGCGCGTCTTGTCTTCCCTCTAGCCTGGCCGTTAATTCTGACAGGGCGAGCGGGGAACGCGGTCGGCAGGCGTGCGAGAGGGGGGCAGCGTAGGAGAGGAGAGACAGGGGGAGGGCACGCGCATGCGCTGGTGCTCATCGCGGCGTTGCGCAGGAGAGAATTTCGGCACGTCTAGCCCGCGTGTTTCAGAGGAAGAGTGGAAAGGGGAAGTGGAGAGGGGATGGGAGAGAAAATGTGGAGAGAGGGAAATGGGGAGGGGAAGTGGAGAGGAGGAGGGGAGAGAGGAAGTGGAGAGGAGAGGGTGAGTGGAGAGGGGGAGGAGAGAGAGGATGTGGAGAGGAGAGGGAAGGGTGAGTGGAGAGGGTATGCGCATGCGCAGTAAGGGTGGTCACGCCGCACACCACCCCCACCACCGCCACCGGATTGAACCAACGCCACCTAGACATTGAACTCCGCCATAAGATACTTCGCATCTAATAGAGTTTTGTAGCCAGCATTAAAGTGTGCTGATAATGGCGAGAAATCAAGCATGTTAGCGGGGAAATATTGTGCATGCTACAACGTAAGTTTTGTTTCAAATATATGTATGCAAAAAAAATGCTGAAGCTTGCACTAAGCCGCGCAAGGCTTGAAATAGAGAAACTGGGCGATTATGAAGAGTAATCTGGCTGCTTCTAGGTTGTTTCTAGGCCTTAGCTAGGTGATGATAGGTTGTTTTTACGTTGATTCTCAGCGCAGAGAGGTTCGAGTTAAACCCCAGACAGTCACGGACATGACACGGGCATGTCGTCGTTGGCGTAAGCCTATACCATCGCTTCGGGCTCTTCTCGCAGCCACCGTAGCCTCTCCCGTTCCCTAGCATTCTTTCGTTGTACGTACTCGGGGTCTTCGGCTCATCGCCGTCGCTTCACAGCCATTTGCTTGGGCTTACTGTTGCCTTCTTCATTTTTAGTGGAACACTTGTGAGTAGTGGTATTTACCCAATTTCTGTGGCACATAACCGTTTATGATGACGATAGTTTTCCGGTAGGCCGCACAGTGGCACATACCCGTTGAGATGGTGATAGCTTTCTGCGTTCGACTCACAAGGAAAGATTTGCTAAGCAGCTTGGCCGTTAAAAATACGCTTGCAAGTTTTACATTAGTGTAAGCGTGATAGTGAGGTTAAGAGAATAGCGTTAGTGAGGTTAAGCGAATAACGATTCGAAGTAATGCGTCGTAACCACTCGGCTACCGAGGCACGCTAGCAGAGCATAGCATAGTCTTGTACAGTATAGTATAGCGAGGGCGTGGGAAAGGGAAGCGGGGGCGAAGAGAAGAGATGTGAGGACGAGAAGGACAGAAACGAGGAGGAGAGTAAAACATAGCATTGAAAGAAAGAGAGAAATAGATAGAATCAAAGAAAGAGAGAAACGAAGCGAGAACTGACAAAGAGAATGAAGGAAAGGGAAAAAAGACAAAGAAAGATAGAAAGATCGAGAAAGAGAAAGAAATGGATAGAGAGAGAAAGAAAGAAACAAAAAGAAAGAGAAAGAGAGCAATCCTTGGCGGAAAAAATTCTTAGCGTGGCGAGAAGCGAACCCGCGAATCTACGATATCAAAGCGAGCGTCGTAACCACTCGGCTATTCAGGCAGGCTAGCTGAGACTAGCATAGCTTTGTATAATATAGTGTAGAAAGGGATTATGGAAGGAAAGCGAGGATGAGGAGGAGGGAAAGGAGGACGAGAGAGTACAAAACATAGCATAGAAATAAAGAGAAAGGTAAAGAGCGATAAAGAGAAAGAAAGAGAAAGAAACAAATAAGAATAAACAGAGACGAAAAAGACAGAAAAACAGAGAGAACAAAAGAAAGAAAGAGAGGAGGAAGGTAACACGAAGAAATTTCTGCGGTTAATGAAGCGGAAACGTTGTTCTTGTGTAGGCATTGCTGCAGTTCTAAATCCTGCACTTAATGCAGCTCCACTACCGTCAAACCTGCGCAGCGCGGGCATCCCAGTGATCCCCTTGGAAATCGCGCGCTGTCCGCGGCGGTGGCTCCCTCTCCTTCGCGGCGCGGACGTCAGCCGGATACCTCAGAAGTGTTTTCCGCGATTTTAGCTAAATTATTGCGATTATTTCTTGGTTATTTCTGTAGTTTATATTACTCTAGAGCTTGGGAAAATGCGGACATAGAATATTTTGGTTGAATTTCTGGGGGCGTATATGGCAGAAAAATTGTAATAATATTATTGAGCTTTGAACACCATAGACAAACGCCTTTGTTTAATATGTAAAATCCCGAGCAAGCCCCCCCCCCCTACCCCTCCCCCTTTATGGTGAAGGATAATTCGACAAGATTGGGAGGGGAGCCCTTACTCGGTCATGGATCAAAATTCAAGATGGCGGCGGAAGAGCTGCTAAGATTAAAGAACGCACACCCGTGCTTCTAATTGAATGCTTTATTGAATACGCATGCATTCACTGTTTCCATTCGCCCTCGTTGGGCGAATAAAAACAGCGGATAAAGCAGTGAAAATGGTGGGAGCGTATGCTCGCGGGCAACTTTTCTTGGCACCTTAAGTTTTTTTTTTCCAGTTGAAGTGATTGCATTGTAAAATTCATAAAGTCATACAGGGCTAAAGCAATAACAGCCTCAGTACATTTCTGTCTCACAGTCACCTCGCGAGAGAAACGCTACATGTGCAAGACGTGTTGTTTGAGCGCAGCCAAGTGCATCGACACTGCAAGCCGGAACTGCTGACGTCATTCGGTGACAGGTACCGACTACTCCACGGCTGTGTCTGTTCGGTGGCTGCTGCAACCAGCTAGCAATTCACGCTTGTGATGTGACGTCATTACATCCTTCCCTTCACTCACGCTCTCTGGAAGGTGCAGGCACTCGTCATATCTATATAACTGTCTGAGGCGAAGGGGGGTTGGGGTGGTCATCTCCGTGGAGAGCATTACTTCCTCGATTCGCCCACGATAGCCAGCGCATGAGTATAGTTTGAGAGAAGCCATTGATCCTTGTGTTTGCCATTGTCCTTGAAAAACATTGCGCGACTCTTGCGGAATGACACTGTGTCTGCGCAAGCGAAAGAAAATACTACGCGCATGTGTCAGAGTTGAGGAACTGGTTGGTTGCTGGAGCTGATATGACATGTTAGCTGCTACGAGAAGTGAAAACTCACACGCAGGGGCATGGGAAACGATTTAACAGATGAGGGGAACCGCAATGCGGCACCCTTGACACGAAAGTTACCCTGGACGGTAATTCGGAATAAGTTTATCTCATGATGAATCGCAAGATCCTTAACAAACTCCAACTGCGCTTAAGCTGAAAAAAAAATCACACCTAAATTTATTAAGGCGAAAGCCTTAGATGCCTCATCAAGCGCAATAATTGACCATCGCCGTCAACACGAGTGGTGCAAAATATCATCATCACGTGATCGCGTCAACATATGACGTCATCATGACGTCACGTATCGACAAAACTTTTGACGTCGCCATGAAGTCACGATGACGTCATCAGATGACATTGTCGCTTGGTCAAGGATGGGCCGATCACGGAGGCAGAGCAAAATCAGGTGGGGTGCAGAAAGCTTGCAATGCCTCCGATCCCGGAGGCAGTGCAAAACCACGTTAGATGCAGAAAATTTTCGGAGGGGGGGTAGGAGGATCAATAGATCGACTGAAAAGAAAAAGAAGACGGCTTCGGCCTTCGAGTCGTCTTAGGCGAATGCATAAGAGACCCTGTGAGTTGTTGTTTTTTTATATCTCCCTTCTATTCACTTGCCGTCTGAGTGCATTCACTCTTCAAGCAGGGCACTTCAGGCCACATAGTAACGTCATATGTGCCCGTGATGTCGCGCATGAGAGGTCACGCGGACTCGATGACTTCGACCACTCCGCAACGCGTCTTGCGGTGTGTTCATGACAACCCGTGAGGGCAGCCTTCTTTATTTGACGGTAGTTCTCGTGCGGCGAAAACAAAAAAAATATATTGGGAGGAGAGGGCGGAACGGGGGAGGGGGAGAGAGCAGGCGACGACGAGGTGAAGGCCTCTGGCGTGGGGCTGAAGCCCGTCGATGCAACGCCGCTCCAGGAATTGGCTTGGCTTCGGTTTCGCTGTCGGACTGCGATTGAAAGCCCGTAATTACGTCCACCGATCCTTCTTCCTGTTGTTGCCGGCTGCTGAGAAAATCAGGGTGAGCGCTGACGCGGCCGACGCTTCGCGGTTGCTGTGAGGCCCCGAATCGAGGGAGGGAACCGAAAGGCTGCTTCACCGAAAATCCGTGCAGTGGTGTCGCGAATGCGAAACCACAATCAAGGATAGAAATCAAGCAGCGCTACGCACGGTCGGATTGCCGCTGGGAATACGCTGTTTGATAGAGAAAGCTAGGAATTCGAAAAGTACTCGATTGCTAATTTTCGCTTTCTCTGTCGTAGCAAGGAGGAGGTAGGGGGAGGGGGGTTCAAAATCACCCTAAATTTTCCAAGTTTGCATGTACATGCAGGCATACAAACACGCAGCACGAACATGCATAAAGGGTGGCTGAACACCCCTACCCCCCTGAAAGAAAAATTCTGGCTATGCTACTGGTAGCTTCAGTACAGACGCCCACACTCTATTATCGAATGCTTCGAACACCGCGCTAAACGCAAGAAGTGCTAAACCTACCACGCTTTGTTACCAAGATAACGCTGAAAACTGGGTAACTACCGTTGCTGAAAACCCGCCACGGTGGTCTAGTGGTTACGAGGGTCGCAATGTGGGTTTGTTGATGAATCATTTGAACGGCTTTGATGTAGCGCGAAAGGGCACACGACACGGACACTTATGTGCCCTCTCGTGTCCGTGTGTCCTTTCGCGCTACATCAAAGCCGTTCTAAGGGTTACGGTGCACCGACTGCTAACCCGAAGGTCGCGGGATCGAATCCAGGCAGCGGCGGCCGCATTTAGATGGAATCAAAATGCTAGAGGCCCTTGTGCTTAGATTTAGGCGAAGGTTAAAAACACCAGATGGTCACAATTTCCGGTGCCCTCCACTACGGCGTCCCTCATAAACATATCATGGTTTTAGGACGTAAAACCCCAGCAGTTATTGTTATTAACGTTGCTGAAAGTCTGTAAAACCTAGCAGCAACACGCGAAGATGACTTTATTCACTATGGCGACGCAAATATTTAAGGTATGTGTACAGTCATATATGGACATCTTTACGTGAGAAGAGCTGCGTAAACTTCGCTCCGGGGTGTTGCTATAACCCTGCAGCTGTAGCTGCGACAGCGTTGCACGCTTTTAGAGAAACACGGTGTAGGTGCTCTCACGAAAAGCGCCTGTGTGTTATGTTTGTTTTCTTTCTCTCTCGCTCTCTCTCTTTTGTAAAGGAAAGTGACACGCCGGCCGCTGCGGGACTTTCCCAAGTCTGATCGCCCCCATTCTACCTGCGGTCTGCTGCAGCAGGGAGGTCCGTTCGAAGATCTGCCCCCTTTTCGTAGAAACGATGCCTTTGAATGCGTCTCAAAGGCCAGTTAGTTCCTGGCTTGGAAATAATCACACTTAGTGCTGCCTTGCACCAATTCATTTTTTTTTCTGAGAAATGAGAAAAGGCTGCGTCGTATGTTCCAAGAAGAAAATTGCGGCATAAAGCTAGTTGTTGGTAGTCGGGTTAGTATAACAATTAGTCGCCGATTACAAACAATGACTAAACAACTGAGCAAATGATACACAAGTAAACACGATAAAGCAGTGTTCCGTTCTAGGTGCTAAGAACGTTAGGAAACATGCTGACGTTGAACTGCAGCTGTTTGCAAGCTCAAGCGCTATTACTGTTCTTAAAATGTCATCAAATAGACCTACATTTCGCAGAAAGATGTCCTTGGGCGTAAAATAGCATAAAATTGGGTCGAGCCACTGAAATATGAGGAACGAGTTTTTTTTTTTTTTTTTGTTACTGTCTATCTACAACCCTAGACCACAGGTCTACACTATATAGTATGTAGAGTGTGAATATATCCTGTCGGAAAGTGTGCTATGCGAGAGTGGGGGGGAAGGGGCGTATTTCATTTATGATACTCTATACCCATCTGATTTATATGTATAGTAAGCGTTTTCTCCCGCATCTCCATCTGTATCTGGTAATCTTGGTTTTTGTATCTTAACATCTTAGGGACACGGAGGATCTTTCTGTAACACCATGTGCAACCTCCAGTTTGCTCTGCGATGAAACAAAGAGTAAGGAAAAACAAAGAAGAAACAGTGATGCAAACGTTGCCTCCAGGGATGTTCCTTAGTTGTCACACGCATTACACATCACGGCACTCGAAAGAAGGAAGGAAGGAAAAGATTTATTAACAGAAAGGAGTTTGTCATGCTTGGTCCGCAAGTACCATCATAGCAGTGCTGGCTGCCCTCTGTGGCACTCGAAAGAAGCAGAACGCCACGCCATCTCACCTTGACCTGATCGTGGATGGCCATAACCCGATCGCAAATGCGACCCATGGGATCAGTGACGCATTGCAGTAACAGTTTCCGCATTGCTTCACTCCGCATTGTTTCTGCATGGTTATCGTCCGGCGCTTTGAGAGGGCATTCTTACGCGTACCTTCTCGAACGGTCACTCGCACGCAACAAACACATCGAGGTAGTCCTGACCATTCCATAACGGAATGCGGTTTCCGAAGTGTTGTCTGCGTTTCCGACGAGGAGAGGTTGCGGCCGTGAACGCGCAATTTACCCGGAATGCAGGCACGGATATCCCATTGTTCTCATCGCAATGACATGCACGCTGAATCTCGTCAACTAAACCTCGATGTTCCCAGTGCCTCTTTTAGCCACGCGGTGGAATGCTCTCGCTTACGCCACGGCAGTGTAAAGCCGGCGTTGCGCTGTCTCGAAGCAAGTGCGTCGGGGGGCAGTTCGGAAAATCGATTTCACGTAACAATCGATGCGGAAAGTATAGGCACGCACCTCCGTCTACCTGAACCTTTACGTCATCAAACGTCATCTATGACTTCATTCGCAGCAACGTATGACGATCCGCCAAGGAACTACCACTCTTACGCGGAATACTACTCCGACCCCCGCTCGTATTACACTGTCTTATAATCCGGCCAGCGACCCTGTCCTCAGGAAAGCCCGTTGTGAGGTGGTGACCCTTTCGGCAACGCGCCAGGCTCGCAACGAAACGCGACGTCGAAAACAATGCGCCGAAATTCCAGCGCTGCCCCTCCGCTCTGTGGGAGCGTCCCGAGATTGATGTGACCCGGTTTCAAAGAAGAAGAGGCGTCCCTCGCATAACACCGAACGCCGCCTGTGTATCGCGGCCGTCCAAGGCGCAAACTTTAAACGACCCGATGAAGGGTCGCCACACGAAACCGGTTCCTTCATCCGTCTCACCTCACCTGCCCAATTTATACTAAAGCGTTAGCTCTGCGCATGGTTGCGGCACCCGTACTGCACGGCAACCCCTTCTCTCGATGGTGCATGCTTCCCACATCATCTCGCTAAAAGCGTGCAGCGTTGCATAAGCAGCGGCTCGTGGCACATGTCGCATCTTCTTGAATTCAACCGCCACCGAAGGTAGGCAGCTCCCTCGACGTCAAATGCTAGCCGGTTGCCGATGTACACTACGGTCCACTGTCCACTCGAATGAGCACCTTTCATATTGCTGGCCCCGAACGGCAAGTTGACATGGAACGAGTGTTTGTGCATGGCACTAGTCTGTCAAAAGGAGTCATAACTGTAAACCACCAGTAGTCTTATGGAAATCCAAGCGACTATGCCTTGGGAGGAGAGCGAAATGCCGACATGCCCGGCACGCGAGTGTTCCCTTCGCTGGTGTAGCCCCCCCCCCCCCCCCCATATCTTTCAATTTTGCATGTGTATAAACACGCGCACACACGAAAATAGCACCCACGAACATGCATAAAGAATGGGTGAACACCCCCCTCCCCACCCCCCCGGAAAAAAGTTTTGGGCTAAGCCCCTGGTTCCCTTTAACAGTGGACCTGTCTGTACGATCGAGTCAACGTTTCGCGAAATTCGATGTATCATAGACCAGATCGTTATTACCGAGAAAAGTTACCTCGAAATTCATAGCATAGTGTAATTACCTTGAAAGATACTGGTCAATAAGAAACATGTTGGTCATCGTGGGTATGAAAGGAAGTGATTGATCGGATTCAATAAGATACAGCAGCTATGGGTGCCAGACTTACAAAGATTTCAACACGCGCGAAGTAATGGTCGTAATCCCATGGCGTCTTGGCAGTCGTTTCGATTTATTATGGCGCTTTGTTATAAGTGGACAAAGTGCCGTCATTCAATGTGACTGTTAATCGTTTGTGCTGCAATATAATTACATAGATGGTTATTCACATAACTGGTTCATCGTGACGCTACTAATCAAGACCTACGTAATAATTCCATTGAAAATTGTAGTATTACCTCATGGATGAAGCGCCGTCATTCAAATTGAGTGTTCATCATTTCTGTTGCACTATAACTACATATGCGGTATTTACATAATTACCTCATCATAACATCACTAAGAATGACTTGCGTAATCATTCTGTAGCAAATTACAGTTATCTCTCTCGTTTTATTCTTTGTGTGCGTGCGCGCGTGTGTGTGTGTGTGTGTGTGCGTGTGTGTGTGTGCGTGTGCGTGCGTGCGTGTGTGTGTGTGTGCGCGTGCGTGTGTGTGTGTGTGTGTGTGTGTGTGTGTGTGTGTGTGTGTGTGTGTGTGTGTGTGTGTGTGTGTGTGTGTGTGTGTGTGTGTGTGTGTGTGTGTGTGTGTGTGTGTGTGTGTGTGTGTGTGTGGAATGGTTGCAGCTGGGATAGTCTTCATGAGCGCGAATGGCACTGCGATTAAGCTGTACGGTGCCTGTACGGTGCCTGTCCAGCGGTGCCTGTACGGTATCCAATATTTGTCTTACGCAGTAAGTGCTTCCTGTTTGTCAGCACTTTTCATGCACCTATGATTCATGGTGGCGATCGGCGTAAGAACAAGATAGTACGTCTATCCCTTGCAAAAGACGAATCGTCGACGGAACATCTGGAGCCCTGAATAATTTTGTCGCTTTTCCGAGCACGCTTTTCCACGCTCCTCTTATTCCCGCAAAGGAAATAATGACCACGCTTAACAGGGTCAATGTCTTCGACACAGATTCTTTTGTTGTTTTACCCTGCTCTTACGTCGTGTTGGAGAGATGTTTCAAATAACAGAGGAAACGAGTCCAGAATCGGTGCTGTGGCATCGACAAATGTCAGCTGCACGAGCACACAAGGTGACCGACAATCGCGCCGCAGGCTACATGCTCTACGTGAAGCCTCGTATCTAGGCTACCGGCCGTAAATCAAGGGGCCGGTTACGTTGCATGCTACTGCAAATCGGATCTACCTTGCTGAACATTGCACGGTTTCGTAACACACGGTATCCCACACTGAGCGTCGCTTCTTCTTCTGACTAAACGAGTGGCCCACGATCGGTAACGCGGTCACCGCTAGCGGTACACTGACCTGCCGGCCACCTGATGTAAGAGGAGAGCTTGTACACACATACGAGCGAGTGTTATGGCCGGAGGAAGTACTCGCAATCCGGAGCTCCTCTTACGTTCGTCCCCGCCCACCACGATCGTCGTGGCATAACGGATGCGCGCAAAATAGACGAGACGCAGAAGCAGCTGCACGCTTCTTTCTTTATTAAATAGCCCGCTCACCTGCTACGCCTCATGGCCCTTATTCTTATGAGCCCGATGTAAGTTTTGTATGTGGATGCGCGGGATGTATGTAAGCACAGATATCGTGCAATGATTATTAACCAACTTATTTGCCGGTGTGCTTCGCGCGCACTCGTTCGTGCAATTAGCAGGGATATATGCAGCATCTCGCGCACAAACGGGCTCCGTTTGCAACGAGGCAATAAAGAAGAGGAGCGTAAATCTCGCAAAGGATACACAGTCTCGACCAAGAAGCGTGCTTGTTGACTTGGTGCCGGCGTATCCTGTTAAGTTTGGCCCACAGGGGGCAGTTAAGGCGGACTTATCCAGCCACATCCATGCACGGTAATTGGCGGTATCAAGCATTCCCGTGTACACGCGCGTTGGCACAGGGCGGCGTCTACAGAGTCACGCTTCACCAGAGCGATAAAAGCTGGTCGTTGGCATGTGCAACGGCTTGTATGTGCGTAGCCGCTCAGTTAAAAAAAACGGACAAAAATCGCGCGGAATATATTGCACAGAAAACAGTGAATTGCTAAAATATTTCACTGAGAAAAAATTTTTGGTCACATGGGAGCCTTTCAAATTTCGCAAAATGTCGTCTAAATGTTGTCCGTCGGAAAATTATTCTGAGAGTATCGTTCCTTGCTTCAGTATCAAGTTCGGTTTACCGTAAAATCCCGAGCAAGCCCCCCCCCCCCCCATTCTTCAGGAGATTTCAAATATGCGGCCTCTTCTAAACTCGCGGACAACTTTTCTTGGCATGAAGTAAATGAAGGGAAGGCTACAGAGCCGAACTACGCGTGTGCTACCGCTGAAGAATATAGTCCCACAATTGCGCCCGTGTTTTCTGCGTGAGAATAAAAAACAACAACATCACTTTATTTTCTATGGGACGCGGTTTGAAAACAGGGTTAGCCCGCACCTAAGAAGATATTTATATTTGTTTTACATTATGCAGTGTCATTTCGCGTTTTTGCCCCTGTGAAAACGTCGCACCTTTTACGTGCACCTCACATTCAAGATGACGTCTTCGTCTTCAGGGGAACTCTCGTCACCCTCCAGCTTTTCCGGCGACTCGCCAGGGAGCTTGGGACGAATTTCACTAACAAATGGCTATGTAAGCCTGTGACGGCCGCTAGAATAATCAAACGGCCGTGACAGGAGATACGGAAGGTTCACAAACCAAAACTAAATTTGAAACGCGCACCGAATCGGACTACATCACGGAGCAGTATATGTGCAGTAGCTCCGTCCCCGTAGCATTTCCTTCATTGCCAAGAAAAGTTGTCCGCGAGTATACCCTCCCACCATTTTCACTGCTTCATTCACTGTTTTTATTCGCCCAACGAGGGCGAATGGAAACAGGGAATGCATGCGTATTCAATAAAGCGTTCAATTAGAAGCACGGGTGTGCATTCTTTGTTCTTAGCGCCTCTTCCGCCGCCATCTTGAATTTTGATCCATGACCGAGCAAGGGCTCCCCTCCCAATCTTGTCGAATTATCCTTCACCATAAAGGGGGAGAGGGAGGGGGGGGGGGCTTGCTCGGGATTTTACATATTAAACAAAGGCGCTTGTCTATGGTGTTCAGAGCTCAATAATATTATTACAATTTTTCTGCCACATACGCTCCCAGAAATTCCACCAATATAATCTATGTCTGCATTTTTCCAAGCTCAAGAGTAATATAAACTACAGGAATAACCAAGAAATAATCGCAATAATTTACCTAAAATTCAAGAAAAACACTTGTGAAGCATCCGGCTGACGTCCGCGCCGCGAGGAAGATGGCGTCACCGCCGCGGACAGCGCGCGATTGCCAAGGGAATCACTGGGTTGCCCACGCTACGCACTTCCCTAAGTTTGACTGTAGTGGAGGTGCATGCTTTAGAACTGCACCAGTGCCCACACAAGAACAACTTTCCGCTTCATTAACCGCAGAAATTTCTTCGTGTTTCCTTCCTCCCCTCTTTCTTTCTTTTGTTCTCTCTGTTTTTCTGTCTTTTTCGTCTCTGTCTATTCTTATTTGTTTCTTTCTCTTTCTTTCTCTTTATCGCTCTTTACCTTTCTCTTTATTTCTATGCTATGTTTTGTACTCTCTCGTCCTACTTTCCCTCCTCCTCACCCTCGCTTTCCTTCCACAGCCCCTTGCTACATTATATTTACAAAGCTATGCTAAGTCTCAGCTAGCCTGCCTGGATAGCCGAGTGGTTACGACACTCCCTTTGATATCGTAGATTCGCGGGTTCGCCTCTCGCCACGCTAAGAATTTTTTCCGCCAAGAATTGCTCTCTCTCTCTTTCTGTCTGTCTCTTTCTTTCTCTCTCTATCCATTTCCTTCTTTTTCTCGACCTTTCTATCTTTCTTTGTCTTTTTTCCTTTCCTTCATTCTCTTTGTCTGTTCTCGCTTCGTTTCTCTCTTTCTTTGATTATCTCTATTTCTCTCTTTCTCTTCTTTCAATGCTATGTTTTACTCTCCTCCTCGTTTCTGTCCTTCTCGTCCTCACACATCTTCGCCCTCGCTTCCCTTTCCCACACCCTCGCTATACTATACTGTACAACACTATGCTATGCACTGCTAGCGTGCCTCGGTAGCCGAGTGGTTACGACGCATTACTTAGAATCGTTGGTACGCGGGTTCCAGTGACGCCAAGAAATGTTTTAAAGACGATAGTCTTTATTCGGGAACTTAAAGCAGAAATTTTGGTCTGTCTTTCTGTCTGTCTTTCTGTTTGTCGGCACGTCCTTCGATTCAGCCACTCGGCCAAAGTTGAACCACTTGCACAAGGGCCAGCCATCGTGAACGGCTCACAAGGTTCATACTTGTCTACATGGTTGATCAAAAAGCAAACATTACGCATATCTGAGGCGCAACATCACTAGGTAAGTATTAGGTGGTGTGTTCCTTTAATAGAAAATACATAGATACGTAATTCTAGAGACCCTAGTTTCTTAAGCTGCGCTGAAAATGCAACTGCGCCGAAACTTGGCTTCCTCCGTGCCCTCTGCGCGAGCTCATTGTTGTGTTTCGGTTTCAGTTCAGTATTGCACTGTACGAGTGCCATGGGGCGCCGGTCTGGCATTCCTGCTTTACCCAGGCGACGTGAATATAAAAGAGTGTGTGGAGAGTACTCGTTGAGTGCGGACGTTTGTTCGGCTTCGCCACTTCGCGCCAAACCGCGTGTTCGGGCTGGCTGGCGTCCCCGCCGGTCGCGTTGGTCACCGCCGGTCTTGCCTGCTGCTGCGCCGGGACTGCCAGCCCGCAACACAGCATTCACGTTTCCCGACGTATTGCCAGATGGCGTTCATATCTCACGCAGCGCCTCTTCTATCGTCTTTACACGACATTTGCAGCGAAGCACGCAGATACGCGGCCAATTTTTTTAACCAAGAATTTATATTTCTATCTATTTCTCTTTTTCTTTCTATCTCTCTCTCTGTACTCGTTCCCTATTGCATCCCACGACGGACAAATCGGCGCACGTGTTCTGGGAGCGAAGCAAATATCAAGAAAAGAAGAGGAGGATGAAGAGAGCGCGTGCCGGTTCGTGATGGTATTTTTTTCTGTCGATCACTAACGGCATTACGGAAGCTTGACAGCCCCGCTGTAAGAGGGAGAAGGAACAAACGTTTATTGTTCAGAACGCTATCGCGGTGCTAGTCCCGCTTCTACCCTAGCTCCGTTGTAAAACTAGAAACATTGCTGCATGCGGGGATACAAGCGAGCATTTCCTTTCTTTTTTTTCTCCTTTTGCAGCGCATTCATCCTCCGCAAGGGGCACCAGAGTAACAATCTGAGCACGTAAACATTATGCCGCTAAAGTAAAACTTGTTTCCGTAACGAACGTTTGCAGTGTGCTAACGCTATTCTGTTAACCCCACCATCACGCTTACATTAATGTAAAACTTGCAAGTGTATTTTTAACGGCGAAGCTGCTTAGAAAATCTTTCCTTGTGAGTCGAACGCAGAAAGCTATCACCATCTCAACGGGTATGTGCCACTGTGCGGCCTACCAGAAAACTATCGTCATCATAAGCGGTTATGTGCCACAGAAATGAGGTAAATCCCGCTACTCACAAGTGTTCCACTAAAAATGAAGAAGGCAACAGTTAGCCCAACAAATGGCTGTGAAGCGACGGCGATGAGCCGAATACCCCGAATACGTACAACGAGAGAATGCTAGGGAACTGGAGAGGCTACGGTGGCTGCGAGAAGAGCCCGAAGCGATGGTATAGGCCTACGCCAACGACGATATGCGCGTGTCATGTCCGTGACTGTCTGGGGTTTAACTCGAACCTCTCTACGCTGAGAATCAACGTAGAAACAACCTATCACCACCTGGCTGAAGTCTATCAACAACCTAGAAGCAACCTAGAACCTGCATCACCTAGCTAAGGCCTAGAAACAACCTAGAAGCAGCCAGATTACTCTTCATAATCGCCCAGTTTCTCTATTTCAAGCCTTGCGCGGCTTAGTGCAAGCTTCAGCATTTTTTTTGCATACATATATTTGAAACAAAACATACGTTGTAGCATGCGCAATATTTCCCCGCTAACATGCTTGATTTCTCGCCATTATCAGCACACTTTAATGCTGGCTACAAAACCCTTTTTCCTGCATGCCCGCGGAAGGTGCAGTACCAAAAGCATGCACGACCAAGTTACGTCTGGCCTTACTTCTTCAGGCTGCTAATTCCCTTTATTATCAAGAGAAAATAAAAAAAAAACACTGTCGAGGTTACTAAGAAATAATGTCAGAGACTTTCAGGTAACGTGCAATGGCGCACCAGCAGTCGCAGTTCAGCGCGTCGATTTGCGTGACGTCCGCACGCCAGCATGCTACGGAACGCCGCACGACACCTGTGATTACCAGGTACTTCTCCCGCCGTCGGATCTCAGCTGAAGCAACGCCAATGCGTGCCTCGACATCCGACATGTTACCGATTTCCATCAGGTTGGTTATCAGGCAGGAGCGTCCGAAGAACAGTTCAAAGCACTCGACACAGTGCCTGTCTTCTCGCCGCTCAAATACGAAGTCTATGGCGCGGTTCAGTGCGACTCTATTCCTTCGCACCGGTACAAATAGAGATGGCGGGATGGCTGGGTGGCATAGCACATAGGATCCTATATCTAAGATCAGCCTGTTACCCGACAGTCCCTGCACATATGCTTCCATTA
Source organism: Rhipicephalus sanguineus (assembly GCF_013339695.2). Lineage (NCBI taxonomy): Eukaryota > Metazoa > Arthropoda > Arachnida > Ixodida > Ixodidae > Rhipicephalus > Rhipicephalus sanguineus. Next base: position 158,453,490 of record NC_051181.1, on the reverse strand, counting down.
GCAGTCGAGGGATATCGTGACCAAAATCGACCTTAATCTTTGTGACGGTGTTGTTGCGCGACAACATGTCGGAAAACGCTGCCATCGTTTGCTCAGAAGGGGCTACCCAAAGCCTCAAGTCAAGCTCGGTGATGGCTGTGTTCACAGTCAGTGCGCGTAGTATCTCGTTCGCAGAATTACCTTCGGCGAGGTAGATGCTGAGGAATTGGATCGATCGATTCTTCCTCAGTGTCTGGCATAGAAGAGCGACTCTGTGGTCGGGCTCGTTCCAGACGGCAACAGTCAGGCGGTTGACCTTCTTGTTCGAGGCAAGGGCACTAAACAACACGCTGACGGTTTCATGTGACAGATGACCAATGTTCGGCAGCCAGAGCTCGCTGGTGCCTGCCTCGGGAGACGCCAGCACTGGTGCCAGGACTCGGAGGTACGGCTCGGTCCATTCCCCCAGCTGCACTCGGTCGTAACACTCGTCTGCGAGCAGCTGACGTGCCAGAGACGTTCTGAAACACGACCGAGAGAGGGCAGCAAGACGGTCAGCGTTCATGTGAAAGCGAACGATAAAGCATGGACGAGCAACAAAGACAAAATAAGGATGCGTCTTCAGATGATTCGCTCAAGATTGGTAAACTCAAGTTAGATCAAGATTGGTTAACCAAGAACGTGCACGTAACGAATCAAATAAGGTTATATTTCTTAAGTATGCTCCTATCACCGTTTAAAACCTTTGGACAATATGTAGTAGTGCAGTTAATGAGCGGGCTAGCACGAATAATACAGTAGTGCAAATAAATAACATTAGACCGAAAACGCCACGGTAGCACGTACTTTTCTTCTTCTTCTTCTGAATCCCTCACTACCGTAAGCTTCAATGCCTTGAGACTCTTGTTGACCCGTAGAGCCTTGCACAGTGCCGAAACTTCGCTGATGGGAATGTAGTAGTGTTTCATGTGGAAAACGTGCAAAGTGACATTTTTCGACAACGCTTCCGACCACAGTCGTCCCAGTGCTACGCAATCGTGGAGAGTCGCCATTGACATATAGAGTGTCCGGAGACACTTGTTGTTCTTCAGTGCGGACGCGACCGCTCGCACGCATGTAATGTTCCCATGTACGTAGCCCTGCAGAAAGAGCTCCTTCAGGTGTTCGTTGACTTCAAGTGCTCCGAACAGTTTTTCGATTGAATCACTCGTCTTTACGTCCAGCGAGAGCTTTGTCAAACATAAATTAGTTTCAAGAGCTTTGGCGATGAGGGAAACTTGCCAGGGGATCGATCGGATTGACAGTCGCTTCTTTCAAGGTAGTCGAACCACGCAAGAGGCTCAACATTCCGTCGACGTCGACGTTCCGGAGCTCCAGGAATTCGCAAGCCGCGAGATGTTCAACCATTCTAAGCTTGTGCCGCCCGGGTCGACAATCGAAGATTTCAACACTTTTCAGAGTGTTGCGGTTGCGTTTCAGGAGCGCATCAATTTCGGCGGCGCAACGCTGGCTGGGGCGGTCAATGTTGATGTAGAGCGTCTCGAGCCCAATGACGGCGTCCACGTCCCGCAGATTTAGGCGAGCATAGAAGTTTACTTCACAACACAGATAACTGATGCGCAATGAGCGGAGACTGCGAGAAGCCGGGCTCGATGACTGGCGGCACATGGAGATTGGGAATAATTGCTGTTCCGCGGGAGTGCAGCAGACTAACGCATTCCATGTCCAGCTCTCGAATGCAAAGGTGGTGGCACAAGAGCGAGGAGAGAAGAATCGATGCCTCACGAGCGGCGGCCTCAAAGACGTCTTTCTTCTCAAATCTGTCGGGTTCGAAGCGCAGCCGCAGCGTTCCTGGCGCTGTCTCGGCCAGTTCCAAGTAGACCGCGTAGATCACTGTATTCCACGCTGGAAAATCCTCGCACAGCCAGCACGCTTCATCTGAGCTCACTGCGCCGCACGGCCTGTCCAAATCGAGTTGTCCCTTCCACTGGACGACGGCTGAGTCGTCGTGATCTTTGCCGTGTGACATCTTCGTCTATTCAACTACGTTCTTACACGTAACGGTAATGGTGGATCGGCAAGCCATATAGTTGTGATGTGGCAAGCGTTGCTCTTGATGTTGATGTCGATTTGACCAGCGATTTGACAGAATGTGGCCTATGCCCATGGCAACCTTTCTAGAACCAGTTCTAAAAACGTTGGCCCATGGTTCAGCGAATATTTATAATGCTTCGTGCGCCGACAACAATGGGAACGTCAGCCGCTTTGAGTTGGTATACTTGTAGTGATTTAGCATATATATGCTATATTTTTTTTATAGTTCACGCGTCTACTACAGCGCGGCTACCATTATTGAGACTGAGGTGCCGGCATCTCACAGCTCTACGATGGCGCCGCTGAAAGGCGCGAGGCACACTTGGCGCATCCGTGCCCCTTGAGGCAAAAAGAGGCGTTCTGCCTCAGTCGCTGCGCTGTCACACTCCTCCGTTCGCACCACTAGGATAGTTATACAGTCGCGGAATCGTCTGCTAGCGCGTCTCGGAGAGGCTGAGCGGCAGTCGTCGCCCATACTTTCGAACCAAGAAAATGCAGCGGTTTCGTTCGACATCCGGCGGCAAGTGATCGGTGGACGTTTTACGCCGAACCTTCTTTTGTTGCGCCGTGCATTTCGGATCTGAGGTAGGCGTTCGAGGAAGTTGTACAGCGGCGCTGTCAAAGCCGAGCTAGAACGTAGTCCAGGGGTCTCAAACACGCGGACCGCGGCCCGCACATGGCTGCCTTCGTCGCATATTTTTCGTGAGGCACCCTATGCAGTATAGGGTAGACATAAAATCCCGAGGCAAAAACTATATTTTAGAATCGGCGTCCAGATGTCAGTTGTTCCGGAGATCGGTATCACTGTTTCTCGAGTCCTGAGGCCCAATCCTTGTCAGAAAGGGCCCATAAATGAGATTGGGAAGGGCTGTCTTCTTTCAGATGGCAACGTTATCTGACATTTCATTGAAGCTCTCCCCACTCCCCCTCCGTTTCCAACCTTCTTTACAGTCCCGGCCCGAGTGCGACCAAATTCATAACTTCGGCCCCTAGCTTATAGCTTAGATGAGTTTGAGACCCCAGACGTAGTCGTTGATGCATAGGCGGACGAGTTTCATTTTTCCCGGAGAAGTGATGTGAATGATAATTTAAAAAATATTCAAAACATTTATATCAGTACAAGCTGCATGAATAACTGATGCGCGCAGTGTTTTGACTTTCAGAAAACCTCGGAATCAAAGCGCGTGAAACTTGAAACGTCTGCTGCACTAAAAGGAAACGCGGGCTTGAACAAAATTTGAACAGTGCTATTCTTACTACAAACGTACATGTCTTGAGAGTTAAAGTTATCGAATTGGTGTAGACGTCTTTAAAGTAATTTTAACGTTTTAACGTAAATTCTAACGTAATTATCGATTGCCCTCGAAACAAGTTAAATAAATTAATTGATACCAAATACAAGTTTTATACAGTGGGGGGATAAATAATTACTTAGAGAGGTCTTTGAGTACAGTGCATGAAAACTTTACACGTAATATATAATATATATATATATATATATATTATATATTATACACTCACAGATGTAAGGGCGAGTACTGCAAGAGTAGAGCGGACTGTATACTCTCGCCAGAGTTCTTTAAAGGGACACTAAAGGCAAAATATAAGTCGACGTTGATGTGGAAATAGCGGTCCAGAAACCTCGTAGTGCTGCTTTTGTGCCAAGGAAGTGCTTATTTGAAATAAAATCACGTTTTAGTGGTCCGCATCGCGTTAGCGCGCTTCAAATCTCCGCCTGAAAATACGCACTTTCATACGTCACTGCTGCCGTGCCAACGTGCCCGCTTTTACTGCGCGGCCGCCGACACTAGTAGCAGCCTAGCGGAAGTGCGGGACCCACAGTAGCAACAACGGCACGCTGCGCGGCAAAGACTTGCTCGGATGGGCACATTCAAAGCCGTCACCAAGTTGCGGTTGGTCTCGTAATCCTCAGTACGAAAGTGCAGCGAGCACACACGCAGAGGTTTTGACTGTTTAGCACACTGGCGCAATGGCATGACACTAAGCCACTTCGAGCGTAAGGGTTCATTCCGCGGCACCCAGTGAAAAGACACACCGTTTCCTTGCTGCAGCACTGGCGTTGTGCACCATTCGGGCATCCGGCAATATCACACGCATGCGGCATTTTGTCGAACTTTCTGTCAGAGCGACTTTCACGAGCGCGCAAAACACGCACGGCAGTACGCGATCCCGAAACTACCACTGAGACGGGCGAGGCACAGTTCGGCGAAAACGGAACCTTTGAACCACGCGCGCCGTTCCCCATGGCAACGCCACGGAGGTTTGTTTTCCATGAATCAAGCGGAAACGAACAAACAGCATTTTATTACGTCTTTTGATGCTCGGAATGTTCTTTTTTTACTGCTGCTAGTTTGATTACTAGTGATTTATTGTAGGCCGACTTCCTACGTCATCGGGATCACTTCGAAAATGTCCCACTCGTGGCGCTCATCATGTGATACATTTAGCTTAATTTCTCGGTAAGTAGGGCACTGCTGTTGATAATATTGCCGTTTAGAAGTTGTCATACATTGGGCTTTCACTCTGACATAAATTGTTATTTGCCTTTAGTGTCCCTTTAACGCCGTGCGGGAGTAGTGGAGAGTTAGCCGCGCAACTCACTCTTTCCTTGAAGGCAGAGTAACAGAGACCGCCAACTCTCTGCTACTCAGATAGAGGTCCCAATCCACGGAACTCCCGCCCCAACGTAGCGTGAACAGGATTGGGAACTCCCTCCTAAGCAGACGAAGTACAAACTAGCGCGAGCTTCTGGCTGACGCCGCGCAGCGATATAAAATTAACCACAATCCTCCGAGCGTAGACGCCACAGATGTCACTTTAATGTGCAAGTTAATAGGATAGCTTTCAGTAATAACAAAAGAAAGTGTTTGTGATCGTAAATCTTTGGTTTCTGAAACGCCAACAGAGGCATGCTTCGAAGCCTCGAACATCGGCAACTTCTAACGCATCGCGAACGTAGTTTACGACACAAACTAATTGCCACTGAGATAAGGTAGACAATAAAGCATTATTGCAATAAAAAAAAGAGCCGTGAAAAAAAAAGAAAAAAAAAACGTCCGGCAGGAGGAATCGAACCTGCCACCATCAGATTCTTAGCCGAGGTCAGAACACTCTTGCCGTAAAAAGACTAGTCAAGACAGAGCTCACCTCTCGACTTCATCTTTACGGGTCGCACACTGAAGATAGACGCGATCTTCCTTTCCAAATAAAGTTCGCGTCTTCATAACACACAAAACAGATGAAGACCACGAATGACATTCAATAACGTGTATTTTCTCGCGCTATCGACGATACATCCGCACAGCGCCCGTGTCAGTGTACTGATTTGCATCTGAATCGATAGGTGCAACTACATACATAACCGATTGCAAACACCAAATGGAAGGTGCAAGAAAGTATGTCACCATGTTAGTTCAACGAGCGTACTAATTGACAAGTCTGAGGTGTCTGCGAAGTGCGGCGATTGCGCCCGGCT
>NC_051181.1:158370393-158447821 GCF_013339695.2 Rhipicephalus sanguineus | reverse complement strand
CCGTGCTATGCATTCGTTGTAGTATCGTGTCGTCGGCCACGCGTGCCGTGACTGGCTTGAAGCAGTGTCACTCAGTGTTTGGAAAAAGCAGCCTCCGGACGGAGAAGTCCCTGCAGTAAGCTTCGTTTCGTCGTGAACTTGCCTGAGCAAGATGGCAGCGCATGACGGATCCCAGTGGCACCGACAGACGAAGCCTGTGGACGACGCTCTACGGTCGTTATAGATTTCAGGTGAGTTCTGCGGCTTCTGCCTACAACTCTTTTATTCGCTTCACACGTAGCTTGCACTTGTCTTTCTGATGTTCCAGTTGCACGGATTTTGCTATCGTGTTTCAATGGCTTGGCAACGACGAAAACCGCATGGACTATCCAGTAGCGGGTAAAACGGAGTGGTGCGCGCCAATATCGTGTTTCCTTATCCATACATGCCAGAAAAACATGAAATTGCGAGTTGAAATCTCGGTTGCAAGTCGAGTGTGGTGACACGTAGAGCAACGTTGCACCGATATATTTGAAGGGTAATAAGATCAGCTGATCAAAATCAATCTAATGCACCCGGCCCGAACATGCCTGATATCCAGATCATGATTTGGCTCGTGAAACTCTAGAATTTAGTGTTTCTTTCCTTTGCTACCCAGAAGTTGAAACACGTTTAATACGTATTTATCGCTGCATATTCGAACTTCTCGCCGTGTTTGCTTGTTGTTGGTGTTTTGTGTGTGTGTGTGTGTGTGTCGTGTGTGTGTGTGTGTGTGTGCGCGCGTGCGTCCGTGCGTGCGTGCGTGCGTTACTGCTATAAAACTTTGATGCATAGCTTTTGTAGCACGGCTTTCATTTTAATTGAAACAGTGGTGACTTGATCTTATGATGCTAAAAAATATCATGCAACAAAGGTAAATGTGAGTTCACTTCAAGTTGTAGTTTTTTTTTTTTTCCACAAACTGCATCGAGCATAACCTCATCCTCCTGTGATACTGCTTTTGTCTAATGTGGTGTGGTGCTAGTACCTAATAGTAAACACAACACAGGCTAGTAATAATGGCAGTAAACATACTGCTCAAACGCTGTGTTGCGTGGATATTGGATGCCTTTGTTTATACCAGCCGTGGTTCAGTTCGTTATTATTTTCAACACAAAGATACAGTCTACAGTGATGTTGTGGGCAGTGGACAAAAATCCCTTAAAATGACTTGGAAGCGTTACGCTGCGAAGCCCAGGACGCGGGTTCTATTCCTGACCCCGGCAGCTGCATTTAGAAGGGGCGAGATACAGAAACTCCCATGCCCTCTGATTTGTGCACGTTGAAGAACTCCAGTAGTTGAATTAATCCGTGATCTCCCACTATGTAGCACCGCTTAATCGCATTGTGCTTTTCGCTCATAAATCTCTAGCAATTGATTGCTTCTCATTATACTCGAAACACTCGCTGTATCCATTTTGAATTCTATTCGCCATAGTCTGCAATGAATATTTAGCACTTTTTACAGCAGGGTACCTCATTTGACATTCTTTTACAATGCCCTTAATTGTCCCAATTTCGTGCCATAATCAGCTGTTGTTTTTAATATGTATATAAGGCACTTCAGCACTGTTCCTTTTTGTTTGACCGCTTCCATCACCTCGATTGTTTGAGGTTTGAGGTGATGTTTGTGCTGCACAGTTTGCCCGAGTTTGCTCCCAACCCTCTATACTGGTCAACGCTGGCTGGTGGGTGTCCTTCCAGACAAACGGAAAAACGAGACCTTTGCCTGTTGATATAGATCTGAAGAAAAATGGCACATTAGCCTTTAGAATAGCTGCACCTTCGTGCAGCTGTTCTGAGCCAGGCACTAGAAGGGCACGCTCACAATGATGCGACAGAAAGAAGGCAGTGAAGGCAAGCCTAGTCTTGTCGTACATTCGCCATATTTCGTGTAGCTGTATAACATTTTGCCGTTTTCTTCGTTAAACTAATAATAACATTTGGCGTTTAACATCCCAAAACCACATATGATTGAGAGACGCCGTAGTAGAGGGCTCTGGAAATTTCGACTACCTGGGGTTCTTTAACGTGCAGCTAAATCTAAGTACAACGGGCCTCAAACATTTTCGTCTCCAACGAAAATGCAGCTGCCGAGGCCGGGACTCGATCCCGCGACCTACAGGTCTTCGTTAAAATACTGCTAGTCTAGTGGTTTATGGTGCTCTACTGCTGACCCGCAGGTTGCGGGATCGAATCCTGGCCGCCGCGGCCGCATTTCGATGGAGGCGAAAATGGTTTAGACCCGTGTGCTTATATTTAGGTGCACGTTAAAGAACTCCAGGTGGTCGAAACTTCCGAAGCCCTCCACTACGGCGTCTCTCATAATCTTATCGTGGTTTTGGGACGTCAAACCCCAACAATTAATATTATTATTAAAATACTGCTGCCATGCTATACAGGGTGATTTTTTTTCAGACAGTACATATCTTTTATAAAAAAACTCTATGACAGTCACGCTCCAGTAGTACTCTAGTTCGAGGCGGAAATATCTGCCGCAACAAAAAATGCGTTGACGGGACTAATTAACAAAAACCCGTTAACTAATTTTTATTTATTGACTTGAGGGCAGTTGTTTATATTAGAAATTTTGTAGTGCGTGCCGCTTTATGGTATACCCATTTTTCAGAAATCATGAAAGTTTTACGTAACTCGAGATATTTATTGTGAAATTTTAAGGGCTAAATCAAAACTGATCGTGTCCGGCACACAGAAAACGCGGTTTTTCTGTTACGTCAGACCAGAGCTGCCCGCGACAAGGGAGTGACGAAATTTGAATGAAGGCGCGTCTTGGTCGTACCTTTTCGTGAAAACTGGCAAGTCATCTAACTTGCGTCTGCGGATCGCCTTACCTTTGCATGTGGCGTTTGGTGCTCATTTGTTTCTTTCGAGATGCGCGCATCCGAAACGGCAGTAATATCAACCTTTTCTTTCTATGTTTACAGATAAGTACCACACATCGCACCCAAATAATAAGCTGTTTACTTGTGTATTTCTGAATGCTTGCAGATTTTCCTGATCACATTCTGCTTCGGCCCACCTTCATTAAACTATCATCACCTTCTTTTCACGTGTAGCTCCGAGCTTACGTAACAGAGAAGCGACGTTTCCTGCACGTCAGGCGCTATCAGTTTCGATTTCGTCCTTGAAATTCAAGGATGAATATCACGAATTACGTGTAACTTTCACGATTTAAAAAAATGTGTATGCCATAAATTGGCACGCGATACAACTTTCTAATATAAACAACTACCTCCAGGTCAGGAATCAAAAGTTAATTAATGAGTTTTTGTTAATTAATCTCTTCATTGCCATTTTAGTTGCAGCAAACTATTTCCTTCTTGACATAGAGTGTGTGCGCGAAAACATCTTGAGCATGACTATTATACAATTTTAATAAGAAATATGCGTTCTCTAAAAAAACATCCTTCTAATTGTACGGAGGTCATGCAGCGGAAACAGTTGCAGCTGGCTAAGGGAGTAACAGACCCTCAAAGTACAGCAAAGTTAATGAGTATCCCTGGTTTTGTTCATTGCCATGACACTTCATGGAATCTGGTGTGTGAGCGCTGCCCTTGTCAGATTAAAAGGTGATCGATCTGTCTGTCATCATGTGTTTATTTTTGTGCACTTGACTATTTCAGGTTGCTTCAAGACTGCACATTGAAGCTCTACAGCTGCATTTGACCAGGAAGCCTCCTTGGAAACTTCGTGTCTCGAGGTAGTCAAGACGTGTCCAAGTATTCGGAATAGCCACGCTTAAGGTCTGGCCGTGAGTGGTCTCGAATCAGTGCAACCTGCTGTCCTTTTCGCCAGAATGCCACCTGACCCTGACATGGTCTGGGAACACGACACTGCCAAGCTCATGCACGCAAGCTGTGTCACCTATTGGGGTCCTGTATCTCAGATGACTACATGAGAATCCTGTACTACATGAGAACTACACATGTTGCATGTTTTGCGCTGTATGCCACATAAAATATGTAATGGATGTCGCAAAGAAGTGCTTGATGGCTGGCCATTGATTCCTATTCATAAAAACTGACTGCTGGCTATGCTAATGTTTATGCCAGGTCTAGTATATTGCCGCATTTGACAGTAATGAACGATGTTAGCGAAACTATTGCTTTTCATATCTCACTCATTCTGACAGTAATGTGTCTCGCTGTATTTCTGGACGGTGTTTCTGTATTTCAGTTCTGTACAGAACTCTCCATACCACCGCTAAATATATATATTTATATATATATAAGGTACTTGACACACGACGTACGTTTAGCATTAGCATAGTGCTAAAACGTACGTCGTGTGTCAATGCCTTCCTACAGTATCAGGACCTTCGTGATCTTTCTGTAGCTCTTATATTTAAGGGTCATTCCATGCCAAGTGTCCCAGACGTGGCGCTCGCACATCGCAGCTTTTGCTGATAAAATTTGTGCCTTTTTCCTGTGCCACATGGAGTATTGTGGCAAAACATTCTTGCTCGAAAAAATTTTTGACGGTCCTGGCACCCCCTCGAATTTCGCTTCTATTTATTAAACTGTACCTAATAGAAAAATGTGTATAAAATCTACTTTTGTCTGTTGAGCTTCTAAACTGTGCTTGCGCTATCGCAGAGGTTCTGTTTAGTTGTCCCATTCATTATTTCCGAATTTTTGTGTTTCACTACCAGCTACGTAGCTTCAAAACTACAAAAATCTTCAAAGTTCGTGAATTTTTCTTGAGCTATCTGGAACTCACCCTAACCAATATTAATAATAGCCTGATTTCCAGGAAAGTGTATTTTAGTACAGAAATGTTTAGGGTAAAATAGACTTCAAATCTTTCCGAAAAAAAATTGTGAAATTAGAGAAAATGTACGATTTGTTGCATGTTTGACCATATTTTTCATACTGATGCGGTCAAAGTAAAAATCCTCGTCATGCGGCGTTTGATAAAAGACTTCATCGTTAAGTAATGAAAAAGTCTTATCAAATCATTTTTTCTTTTAAGGAAGAAAATAATTTTTGAATTTGGCCCTCCGAACGCGCAGTGCATTTCATTTTGTTGCCACTCGCCGCAAAGCACGTGGTAGCCCTTGCAGCTGACACTCTTCACAGGCAACATCCAGATGCGGATGTATGTCAGTGGCTCGTGAGTGGTCGAAAGTCTTGTCACGTTGATGTCAGGGCGACGAGTAATGAATTCGCGTTACAATGTGAGCTTGCTTGGCGGGCCCAATGGGAAGTATGGACGCCCGAGAGCAGCCTATGGCGTCGTTGGCACATTGTGCTAGAGGCCGTCTGTACACATGTATACCCTGAGAAAGAAGTGTGTACAGTGTGCATTATTTCTTTCAGTATGTGTATGCTAGTTGTGCAGACGTCCCTCTAGGACATTGTGCCAACGACTCCACATGCTGCTCTCGGGCGTCCATATTTCCCATTGGGCCCCCCTAGCAAATGCTCATTGTAACGCAAATTCATTACTCGTCGCCCTGACAGCGCGACAAGACTTTCGACCACTCACGAGCCGCTGACATACATCTCGCATCTGGCCGCTGCCTGTGACGAGTGTCAGCTGTAAGGGCGACCACGTGCTTTGCGGCGAAGTGGCAGCAAAATGAAATGCACTGCGCGATCGGAGGGCCAAATTCAAAAATTATTTTCTTCCTTAAAACAAAAAAAATGATTTGATTAGACTTTCTTCGTTACTTAACGATGAAGTCTTCTATCAAACGCCACATGACGAGGATTTTTACTTTGACCGCATCAGTATGAAAAATACGGTCAAACATGTGACAAATCGTACATTTTCTCAAATATCACAATTTTTTCGGAAAAATTTGAAGTCTATTTTACCCCTAAACATTTCTGTACTAAAATACACTTTCCTGGAAATCAGGCTATGATTAATATTGGTTAGGGTGAGTTGCAAATAGCTCAAGAAAAGTTCACGAACATTGAAGATTTTTGTAGTTTTTGAAGCTACGTAGCTGGTAGTGAAACACAAAAAAAATCGGAAATAATGAATGGGACAACTAAACAGAACCTCTGTGATAGCGCAAGCGCGGTTTCGTAGCTCAACACACAAAAATAGATTTTATACACATTTTTCTATTAGGTACAGTTTAATAATAGAAGCGAATTTCGAGGGGGTGCCATGATTGTCAAAATTTTTTTTGACCAAAAGTGTTTTGCCACAACACTCCATGTGGCACAGGAAAAAGGCACAAATTTTATCAGCAAAATCTGTGATGTGCGAGCGCCACGTCTGGGACACTTGGCATGGAATGACACACACACACACACACACACATATATATATATATATTGAGAGAGCGTAGGCATCGGCAAGTTGGTAATTCATGTTTGACTTTTTGAGCGCGCAAAAGAACAGGGACGAAAAACGACGCGGACACAGCGCTGACTTCCAACATATGCTTTACTTTTCTACAGTGGTACATATATATATATAGACAACAAAAAGCAACGCACGCAGGTGCATTGTACAGGAAGGCTTCATGTAAAACCACAAATAAGTATGCATGATAAGCAATCAAACAACCTGATACCGGATCTTTTTCTTCTTTAAGAGATCAAGCGGTCATTCCTGACTACCACTATTGTCTAGTCACCCTGTGGGCCTTGCTTAGAAAGTCTAGTTCTTTTTGGATAGGTCAATTGAAGGTGCACTAATGCACATGTCTCCCAAACTTGCAATCTTCGCCGCTTCAATTATCTCGCGTGTTGTTTGTGCCTGGCTCCTTCCTGTCGCAGTGCACTGCGAATACATGTGATCGCACCCACACTTCCTGCAGTGGAAAGCCACATGTCCCACACCTCCAGTTCGCACGTTATTTGCGTGCTCACGCAGCCTGTCATTGGCACACCGTCCCGTCTGCCCTATGTATTTCTTGCCACAGGACAGCAGTAACTCATAAACGATGTTGTTCTCACATTTAACAAAGCTTTCTTTGTGCTTTTCTTGGCACCTGGGTTTTTCAGAACCACTGTAGGAGGCCTTGCACAGATTTAAAGCTTGTTTGGTGCTGAAAGGACGACTCTTACGTTGGCGTTGTTCCTATCTTTTTCAGCCTATGTGAGACATCGTGAAGGTATGGTATGACGGTGCATTTCTGCTTGACAGGCTCCGTTTCTAGTGAAGCCTGCTCCTCACCCTCGCGAGCATGTTTGACAGTCTTGAGAAGACCCTCCGCCACAGATGTGACGACATACTGAGGAAACCCCGCCTTTTTCAGGCAGTCAGCTTGCGCCTGGAAACTACACGAACACTTGTGAGGACATGAGCGGCGAAGCGCATTCATTAGGGTTAATTTTGCAATACCCCTTTTAACTAGCTTGGAGTGGCCCGAAGAAAACGGCAGAAGCGGCTTATTGGCCCTAGGCTCGTACGACCAGTGACCTGGTCTCGCTCGAAAAACATTCGTATGTCAAGAAAACGCAAGGCGTTGTTTTGCGGCATTTCATGCGTGACTGCGAGCGGTTGCAGGAAACGCGTGAACAGATCAAGTACGTTTGAAGAATCATTGCCAAATTCGCCTGGACTTGATTCTAGAAAAACAACGTAGTCGTCTACATATCTAAACACCTTCTTTACATTTGTGCCTGTTAGCTCTGTTTCTAGTTTCTAGTAACAGGCACAAATGTAAAGAAGGTGTTTAGATATTTAGACGACTACGTTGTCTTTCTAGAATCAAGTCCAGGCGAATTTGGCAATGATTCTTCAAACGTACTTGATCTGTTCACGCGTTTCCTGCAACCGCTCGCAGTCACGCATGCAATGCCGCAAAACAACGCCTTGCGTTTTCTTGACATACGAATGTTTTTCGAGCGAGACCAGGTCTGCTGGTCGTACGAGCCTAGGGCCAATAAGCCGCTTCTGCCGTTTTCTTCGGGCCACTCCAAGCTAGTTAAAAGGGGTATTGCAAAATTAACCCTAATGAATGCGCTTCGCCGCTCATGTCCTCACAAGTGTTCGTGTAGTTTCCAGGCGCAAGCTGACTGCCTGAAAAAGGCGGGGTTTCCCTCAGTATGTCGTCACATCTGTGGCGGAGGGTCTTCTCAAGACTGTCAAACATGCTCGCGAGGGTGAGGAGCAGGCTTCACCAGAAACGGAGCCTGTCAAGCAGAAATGCGCCGTCATACCGTACCTTCACGATGTCTCACATAGGCTCAAAAAGATAGGAAACAACGCCAACGTAAGAGTCGTCCTTTCAGCACCAAACAAGCTTTATAATCTGTGCAAGGCCTCCTACAGTGGTTCTGAAAAACCCAGGTGCAAAAAAAGCACAAAGAAAGCTTTGTTAAATGTGAGAACAACATCGTTTATGAGTTACTGCTGTCCTGTGGCAAGAAATACATAGGGCAGACGGGACGGTGTGCCAATGACAGGCTGCGTGAGCACGCAAATAACGTGCGAACTGGAGGTGTGGGACATGTGGCTTTCCACTGCAGGAAGTGTGGGTGCGATCACATGTATTCGCAGTGCACTGCGACAGGAAGGAGCCAGGCACAAACAACACGCGAGATAATTGAAGCGGCGAAGATTGCAAGTTTGGGAGACATGTGCATTAGTGCACCTTCAATTGACCTATCCAAAAAGAACTAGACTTTCTAAGCAAGGCCCACAGGGTGACTAGACAATAGTGGTAGTCAGGAATGACCGCTTGATCTCTTAAAGAAGAAAAAAATCCGGTATCAGGTTGTTTGATTGCTTATCATGCATACTTATTTGTGGTTTTACATGAAGCCTTCCTGTACAATGCACCTGCGTGCGTTGCTTTTTGTTGTCTATATATATATATGTACCACTGTAGAAAATAAAGCATATGTTGGAAGTCAGCGCTGTGTCCGCGTCGTTTTTCGTCCCTGTTCTTTTGCGCGCTCAAAAATGTCAAACACACACACACACACACACACAGATATATATATATATATATATAAAATGCTTGACAATTGTGGTGACGTGGCTAAGGACTACGCATTATTCGCAGGATGTTGTGCCTATAGTTTAGGTGCTTACTGATAAAACAGTAGGTTGTCATTACAATGTGAACATGTATGAAATGGCATGAAGTGTTTAAAACCGATTCAAAGAATAATTTTACGAATCGCAGAGATTTCAGTTTGTTTATAGGATGAAGGCATGCAGACGTGAAAGAGAAGACACAGACAAACCAAACGCTAGCGTTTGAGCTGTCCGCATCTCTTCTGTTTCCGTGTTGCATGGCTTACTTTCTTCTAGAATCAACATTTTTTGTTGTTTTACGCGAGCGGAAATTGTTCTGAGACTCATCTATATAAACTTCGAGTAGTATTTTATTTCCCCCAGAGGAATGGAATGCAGCACTGTAAAGTTGCTACAAAAACTTGTTGCGGCTGTCATGCATCCACCACAGTGTTCCTGTTTGAGTAAACCCAGTGGAAGTGCCTTGTTGAGTAACAAGAGGTAGCGGCACCAACTTTCGTCGATTGTCAGATAAAAACCCTAATGGTGTTCGCTCTGATTTGAAGTTCTTTTGAAATTCTTGATCAATCTCTATAAAACTTGTTTAGTTTATGTGTATTTGTACGCTGACTTTGAAAATGCAAATATTTTTCTACTATTATATGTCGTGTTAAGTATATCAAACATTTCATGTGCCATGTTAGGCCTGCACGAGTTACAAAGTAAGCATATCACAATAATATGAAATGGGAACTGTATGCAACATAACCAGAATGCATGTCCTAAACCCACTTAACAATAGTCATAGTATGCGGAACATTGACCAGTAAGTGTATGTCTAGCTGGTGATTCGCTCACGAGAGTTCAATATTACGTAACTTTTAACTCTAATGGGTTTAAAACGCGAGTTCGTATGTGGGCTAGTGGGTTCATGAACATTATGCCAGAACAGCGCAGTAAACTCCTTTGCCAGAACAGCGCAGTAAACTCCTTTAAAACTATTGCATACAGTTTTTATTCCCTAACTATAGCGATATGTCGATTTACTTTGTAACTCCAAGTTTGGAAAGGCTTGCTCATCAAGACACATGAAATTTTATGTGTAAAAACTGCGTTTCTTTCAGATAATTGCATATTTGAAATCGCCACATAAGTAAACCTAAACTCAGCAAGTTTCATCAATATCGACCAAGAAGAAAAATAAACGCATTATTTGTTGCAGAGTGTCTCATTGAGTACCACGAAGTGGTCACACTGACTCTTGCCAGGGGAGTCATGTACACCACTGTCCTTAAGGACAACGGAGTCAAAGGAACGCTCCAGTGGGGGTCAGCGTTACCATGGCAAAGGGGTCACCCTGACTACCTAGAGGTACTAGCGGGAAATAAAAGGTAGTCATGTAGACTCCTGCGTTGGGAGTAACGTAGACTCTCTGCTTGTGAAGAAGGGAGTCGTTGGTCTGAAGAACGAAGGGAGTCGTTTGACACCCCAAATTGTGAAGAAGGGAGTCGTTGGTCTGAAGAACGAAGGGAGTCGTTTGACACCCCAAAAGGTCATCATATGTGTAGCGAGGCGATTACCACCCAAAGGTAGTCAGTACAGACACCCTTTTTTTTAAGAGTGTAGTATGGCCGTGGTGTTCAATCACATTTTAACATGCCGCGGGATGGCGACAAAGTTATGCGTCCAATATGCGACGCTCTTCTGGCTATCACACCTCGTTCTCTGATTACGTTTTCACCGTTAACTACTATAGCTACCACAAGGGTTTGTTTAATTATTTAACATGGACGTTAGTCGTCGGGATGGAGATGTACCACCAATCATCAAAGTAGGTGCATCCACGTTAAACGGTGCTATAGCTGCCATACATCAGTATACATTGTGCAAACTCTCTCATATCAATGTACAGTAAACATTCAGCTACTTCTGTAAGGGGACGCTTTACTTTCGTGTTAATCCGATTCCTATGACGGAGGGATCAACCATCTTTTTTAACCATTTTTCATTCTTCGAATAAGATTTTAAGCTTCAATTACATATTCTTGGCCCATCCCCCAGAGTGGGTACGTGCCATAGAAAAGAAGGCAAAACAAACAAATAAACAAGCTCGAGCTGAAAGTCGGGCCGAAGCAGTCAGGGCAACAGTGACATAGCGAGGGTCGTGGCGGCTACCGGCCCGTTGCGGCGCTGAACCTGTCACGGGTGGACTGCGGACGGACTCGGGCGACAATCTACGCCAGGCGACGACGGTGCTTGCAGTCACGGTCGAGACCTGCGGGCGAGTGGGCGGTTACGCGGAGCGCCGAGCCAGGAAAGCTGAGCAGTGCTGGGCCGGACTACTGGTGTTCTCGGACGTGGCCGAGCACGGGTCTGGCCATCCACCACGCAGCGAAGCGGCCGACCCAACGACTGCCGTGGTGGGGCACATAGGCGTGCGCAGGGTTCTCCATCAGGGGGGGCGAAGGTTCATCGCAGCGCCCGCCCCCCTGTAAGTCAATGGACGAGACAGATTTTGCGCCCCCTCCTCTTACAAAAATAGACAGTCTATAGACTTTCTAAAAAAAGGCTTAGACAATCTATAGACTGTCTATAGCCATTTTTGTAAGAGGATCCCCCTTTTAGGTGACTATGGGGGTCAATGTATGGGGCAGATTTTGCGCCCCCCCCCCTCTTAGGTAATTAGGCGCGGGGCGTATGGATCGAGGCACACTTGGCGCAGCCCTTGAGGCAAAAAGAGGCGTTCTGCCTCAGTCGCTGCGCTGTCACACTCCTCCGTTCGCACCACTAGATAGTTATACAGTCACGGAATCGTCCGCTAGCGCGTCTTCACTATAGAAAGGCCACGGAGAGGCTGAGCGGCAGTAATCGCCCATACTTTCGAACCAAGTGGTTTCGTTCGACATCCAGCGTACAGTGATCGGTGGACGTTTTACGCCGAACCTTCTTTTGTTGCGTCGTGCATTTCGGATCTGAGGTAGGCGTTCGAAGAAGTTGTACAGCGGCGCTGTCAAAGCCGAGCTAGAACGTAGTCCAGGGGTCTCAAACACGCGGACCGCGGCCCGCACATGGCTGCCTTCGTCGCATATTTTTCGTGAGGCACCCTATGCAGTATAGGGTAGACATAAAACCCCGAGGCAAAAACTATATTTCAGAATCGGTGTCCAGATGTCAGTTGTTCCGGAGACCGGTATCGCTGTTTCTCGAGTCCTGAGGCCCAATCCTTGTCAGAAAGGGCCCATAAATGAGATTGGGAAAGGCTGTCTTCTTTCAGATGGCAACGTTATCTGACATTTCATTGAAGCTCTCCCCACTCCCCCTCCGTTCCAACCTTCTTTACAGTCCCGGCCCGAGTGCGACCAAATTTCATAACTTCGGCCCGCTAGCTTATAGCTTAGATGAGTTTGAGACCCCGGACGTAGTCGTCGATGCATAGGCAGAGAGTTTTCATTTTTCCCGGAGAAGTGATGTGAATTTATAATTTAAAATATTCAAAACATTTATATAAGTACAAGCTGCATGAATAACTGATGCGCGCAGTGTTTTGACTTTCAGAAAACCTCGGAATCAAAGCGCGTGAAATTTGAAACGTCTGCTGCACTAACAGGAAATGCGAGCTTGAACAAAATTTGAACAGTGCTAATCATTACTACAAACTGTACATGTCTTTTATCGAATTGGTGTAGACGTCTACACACGACATTTTAACGTAATTATTGATTGCCTTCGAAACAAGTTAAATAAATTAATTGATACCAAATGCAAGTTTGTATTTATACAGAGGGGGGATAAATATTTACTGAGAGAGGTATTTGAGTACAGTGCATGAAAGCTTTACACGCAATATATATATATATATATATATATATATATATATATATATTATATATATATATATATATATATATACGGGCGTAGTAAGGGTGTTTACGAGGGTGCTTTTAATGCCAACACCTGTATTACACCCTTAATGGTGTAAAAATGTTTACTGTGATATACTCAACAATACCGGTCCCACGCAAACAGTAGGGCAAGGCGTGATCGTGCTACGTGACCCCAGGTTCGTTCATCTCGGTCCGCTTCTAAGAAGGCGCATGAACTCCACCCAGCTACCTGACAACAGTACCTCCAACGGAATGATATTGTTCACGCTAAGTGGATCGATGTGGCCAGGGGCAACCGTCCTGCGCCAAGCTTGCGGGGGCGCCCTTTCATTTTGATCCCAACGACGAACGCACGTCGCTGACCGCGCCTCATTTGGACACAGCTTACGAGCCACGTGCCTTGTTTACGCGGCGCGTGCCACGATAACGGCTCACTGCCGCCTTCCGGATATCAAGCTTCCGTTGAGCTTTTCGTACGAACGTAATTGTCTCCGGTGTCTTACCGTGCCCCTTGCCGACTGTGAAATTATCGCATATCGCTGATGACACTTGCATGCGGAATCTGCGTGTGATATATAGAATGATTTTTTTTAAAGTCGAGTTAATATATGGAGTAAGATAAACGGCTAGACAACTTTTCTGCACCCGAAAGCTCGAAGATATCTGTGTGTGCAGTTTTCAGCGGCAAAAGCGAAGCCCTTCACGAACATTGATGTAAGTTCAGACAGACTACAAGGCCGAACATTCGAATATATGTGGCTCTATATTTGATGTTTCACACCGATTAGGACGAGAGAAGCAACACATACATGGTGCTAATTAATTTTTTCAGCGACCTTCATCACGTATATTAAAATATGATGCGGAATAAAGCACCGCAACAAATAAAAGTGCTGTTTTTTTACCTCGATCCCTTTAATATTACATTTTATCTTGGTATTTATAAACGATGCCCCAGAAAAATAAGCGACGTTTTTCAGTGGATTTAGTTATACACTAGAGACATGAAAATTGGAATGTTTATCTTTGATCATGGCGTGACCCTCCAGTTACCGGCAGAGAAAAGCTCAGCTTAAGTTGGTTGCACATGTAAGGTCGCCGAAAGCCCCCGAGGCAGCACTGACAGCAACAACGAGCTCTCCCTTACGGTAATAGCTTTCTGCAACCTCTACCACGAGGTTCATATAGTCTACCAAAAGTCGGAGCAAAGAAAGCGCATGTTACTGTGGGAAACCGTCTTGTAACAAGGGAACAGGACGGCAGCTTTTATCTCTCCGCTGCACGCGATCCCGCACAGGAGAAACGGCGGTTCACCGCACGCTATACCTTGTGTATACCAGCCCGCGTCTTCTCGGTATAATCGTTCGGGTGTTCACCTTTTCCGAAGGCGGCGTCGATAGCCAACCGCGACACGCCACCGCTGGGCTTCGTGAAACCTGGCAACCACGATCCGACAATTAGCCGCGCCGCCGTTCAAAACACGAGAACACAGCGTCGTCGCCGACGACGTGACGTCTGGACCGCAGACGGCGCGGCGCCGACCTGTCTGTGGGAACTACAGACCACGGCATCTCACAAAGACACGCCGGGGTAGTCCCTTCACCCCTTGCATTGAATGCTCTGGATTCCATTTGAAACAATCCGGTACAGGAAACACAAATCGGAAGAGTGCTGACGACCCTGGCGTCCTTGGATGAGGTAAATGGCCAGGTGCGATCAGCGCCGAGGTCGGGATATCCCTTCCAGACATGGCGCCACCTGCCCTGGATTCCATTGCAGTTGTACTTGCCCAGGAAGGTATTGCGGAGCAGTAAACTGACTCCTTGCGTCACGAGCTATGTCTGATGCTTTTGCTAATGGTCTCGCATAGCAGAGAGATGGGGATAGCCCCTTGTTCACCTCCTACCCATCACGGCGAAATGAGGTTTTATTTCCAAATGGCTCAGCCGAGGAAGGCGTCTCAGAACAGTCTTTCGACCTTCAGCGCTGCTTTCGTTCAGAATGATCGGTCGAGGCAGAAAGGTCGGGATAGTCCTTTCACCCCCCGGCGGAATTCGTCTATTGTTGACCAAATGGCCGGGTACGCAGCCAGAAGGGGTCGGGAAAGCCCTCCATCTGCACCCAGTGCATGCTGACTTTGCGCGGCAAGTCATTCATCCGATGAAGCCCGAAGCTGCTCAAGGTCGGCTGAGGGCTTGCGTCCGATTCAGGAGCCTGCAAGAGAGGAATGTGCCTTGCATATATCAGGAGAGCAAATCTTGCAGCTTTCAAACAACGGCAGAGAGTACGAGCCACGGTACACATCACAACCGGACATGTGAGGTTATGTCAATTATGTGAAAAATTAAACTGTATTAACAAGCATCAGCGCATGTACAGAGCTCCTAAGTTGGATCACATTTGAATGAAACGAAAGATCCAACAGCACCATGTGCGTCTCGCCTCCATTTCTGGCCCTCCTCTGGGCGCCGGATTTCCATTTTTGAATTATGCTGCACCAACGAGTCCAAGTATCCACCGTACTTCCCAATTTGAATTTATTGAATGCATTTACATAGGTCGGGCGCCTGTCGGCAGGCTATAAGTTCATTCCACTCTACTTATCATTCCTAGCTCATTAAACTCCCCTTCGCCAAGCTTTAACCGCCCACTAAATTGTTTTTTTTTTTTATACTTGACTCTTCCTATCGAATGTATACCAGCCATGCTCTGATGATGTACAGGGGTGGTCAAAAATTCCCAGGCCGCAAAGCCCGGCCGTGGAGCAGCGGCTCGCTGCTATCGGGGCGCTGTCATCACAATCACGCCTTGGCGCACGCTGGTGTCCAGCGTGTGCGTGTGTGGGGGGGGGGGGGGGGGGGGCTATCCCTCTCTCTTTGTTGCTCTCCTTGATAAGGCTCCGACCGTGTTCGTATGCAGCGAATTGGCCTGCACAGACGGCTGAGAGAGCCACCGCAGTGAAAATGGAAAGTTAAACGCACGATATTATTTTCCAAGAAGCCCAAAACCACGGTAATGTATATGGTGTCTAGCTAAATCTGCCGCAATCATGATTCGTCAGTTTTCCGGAAGACTGCCACCTCGCTACGCGCTGCACGGTAGTAAAACATCGAAGAGCCGTGGGTGAGAGAACATGACGCACCAATTTTATACGTCGGTTTCTTATCAAGTAGCGCGAGGAAAGGAGAGAGAGATGCATCCCCCCTCCCTCCCCCCACGCACACGCTCGACGCCAGCGTGCGCCAAGGCGTGATTGCGATCACAGCGCCCCGATAACAGCGAGCCGCTGCTCCGCGGCCGGGCGTTGCGGCCTGGGAACTTTTGAACACCCGTGTACGTCTTTTCTAGTGAAAGAGCTTTGTATATACAGGGTGTTTTTCTTCAGACAATATACAGATATTTTGTAAAAATCCTATGGCAGTAAGGCACCTGTCGTTTTCGCACACGAACGCCACGTCGAGGCGGAAATATTTCGCCGCAGTTAGAATGACACTGTTGCGACTAATGAAAAAAAAAAACCGTTAATTAAGTTTGTATTTATTGTACTTGAGGGCAGGTTTTTATATTAGAAAGTTGTAGTGCGTGCCAATTTATGGCATTCCCATTTTCTAGAAATCACAAAAGTTGCACGTAGTTCGAGATATTCGTCATCGAATTTCAAGGGCGAAATCGAAGCTGATCGCGCAAGGCGCGCACGAAGCGCGACCGTTCTGCAACGTCAGACCGGAACTACCAGTCACAAGGGAGTGACGAATTTGAATGAAGGCGCGCCGCGGCCGTATGTTGTCGTGAAAAGCTGCAAGTCATCTCACTTGTGCCCGCGCATCGCCTTATTTTGCGTCATCGCGTAGTGCTTGATGCTTACCCGTTTCTTTCGAACTGTGCGCAAGGAAACCGCAATACCACTCTTTTATTCTTTGTCCGGGAAGCATAAAACTCAGCAAGGGCAGCCACTGCGTCGCTTCTTCTTACAGACAGGCGAAATAGCTTTTCGTGCCTCTTTATAGTTCAAGATAAGCACCACCCATCGCACGCAAACATTAAGCTGCCTACTTGTGTATTTCAGAATGTTTGCTGATTTCTCTGACCAGATCCTGCTTCGGCGCGCCTTCATTAAAATTCTGTCACTTCCCTGTCACGAGTCGTTCCGGTGTACCGCCGCGCTTTGTGCGCGCCGGGCACCTTCATTTTCGATTTCGCCCTTGAAATTCGATGCTGAATATCTCGAACACCGTGCAACTTTTGTGATTTCTAAAAAAAATGGGTATGCCGTGAATTATCATGCACTACAACTTTCTAATATAAACAACTGCTCTCAAGTCAATAATTAAAGAGTTCATTAAAGGGGCCCTGCGACACTTTTGCGACTGCCTTATTTAGCACCGCAGATGCGTGTAGTTATGAATGCCGAGACGAACGCAAAAAGAATTATGCAAATTGGTACACGAGAAGTGAAGTTATTAGTCCTCAAAGTTCAAAACTCAAGCAGACGACGACGAGAAACGTTTTTTTTTTTTTTCGGATTTCACTCTCCCGCTGACGTCAAAGACCGGTTCTAATCACCGCGCGCGTCTTATAAAGACATACCGGAAATGTCACCTCATGGTGGCCTTCACACAGTACATTGCTACCGCTCTTTTTGACGGCGTTGTTACCATGCTTACGACAAACCACGTGCGCCAGTTAGCAGACGCTCCCATGATTTGTCGTGTAGTGCTCAAAATGAGTCTGGAAAACCTAACAGACCTCGAGCGCGAGCTCTTGCGACGAAGTGATTGCTTGCATGTCGTGCACGCCATTGCAAATTGAAAGTGCGTCGCTGAGCCCCGCGCAACGCGAGGATGGATCCATGGGCCCAGACGAAACGCTAACGCCCGATGACGCGGAAGGCGTCGGCCGGTAAGCGTTTAGATTTTTTTTTTTTCGTTGACAGCATCGTGCCGAACTGAGCGTTGCGTGTTTTGCAGGTGCCGGTGTGGCCGGTGTCGCTTGATGCCGCAAAAGACAAAACGCGGAAGAGCATCGTTTGATTACCATTCCACAGCGCATCTAGCGTCGTGTTCGTTGTTTTGAAAATATGTCAGTTAGAAACGGGAATCATTTGTTTCTGAGAAAGCATAAAAAGGGGTTTTGTTCCTCTTAGGCCTCCGTAATATGGCCAAGCTTCCACCATATGAATATTGCACGTCACGTGTCGCGTCAAGCCAATCAAAAACGAACGGTCTTTGTCGTCACCGTCACATGATATCACGTCACTTCCTGTAACAGAAATAGCCGATGTGTGTCACCATAGTGCGAAATCAAGGTAGTTTATCCCGTGAATTAAAATTATAACCGCTTCGATTTCGGCGTTGCCACTTGCGCAACAATATCGGTGCATTCCACAGTACCAGAAGAACCGATGAAAAAGACATGCTCAAATTGTGTCGCAGGGCCCCTTTAACGAGTTTTTGTTAATTAGTCACGTCAATGTCATTTTAGCTGCGGGAAAGTATTTCCGCCTCGACATCGACTTCATGTGTGAAAAAAACAGGAGTCCGACTGTCATAGAATTTATATTAAAAATCTGTATTGTCTAAAAAAGAAAACACCCTGTATATGTACGTATTTTTACTGAAAAAAGTCGCATGGTCCCTTATGTATTCGCATAAGGCGAATCAAAACCAAAGCGATCATTATCATCATCGGGGCTTGAGAGGTCACGTGAGCTTCTGTACCGCACGCCGCGCTTTCAAATAGGCCAGCGTCTGATGAAGCACGTAAGGCTTTCGCCTTAATAATATAGTCATGGCGGGCGGTCATCCCACGACAGCTAAATTATACTGCACATGTATTATCGCATAACAAAAATTGTTTCATCCTTATCCAAATTCTTATTTTCACCACGCCAAAGAGTGGTTGTATCGAGCCTTCTGTAAAATTATCATGTGTTTTGCACACTCGCTCTCATTCGTTTTGTTTACAGAGCTGCAATACAAAACAAAACTGAAAAAAAGCAAAAAACAGCACGTCCATTACATACATATTATACACATTATATACATACAAAAATATATACATATTAATGGATTTAGCATCTTTAACGCTAAGCTGCTATAAGGGACGTCGCACCCTGGCAGCAAAAAAAAAAAAAAATGTTTGCAACGCAACTAGATCCTCATCTAAACAGGTACTCTATTTACCTTACGAAACAAAACCCACAAACGAAAGCTCAGAAGCGCCTCACACGGGCGCTGTCTCTATGCGACATCAACAACAGTTCGTTTTTTCTTTGTTTTTTTCGTCGTTGTTGGCGGAGTTTCCGACGGTGGTCTTTCCCGCTGTCACTACCGACGGCAGCTCAGCTCTTATATTGACGATCCCTATCGATTTTTGCATATCGTGCTCCCTTCGTCCGAGACAAACGGAAACCGAGCGCCACGCCACGCTGCGACGATCGACAAACGCGAGGTGCGTGTCCTCCTTGAAGAGGCGATCGAATTGCGATGGCGAAGCCAGCAGATAGGTCGTTGGCCGTCACGTAGTAACTTCACACAAGCACCGCGGTGACATGATGTATAGGAGGGCAGGGATGACAGAATACAGATGAATGCCGCAGTGAATCCAACAAGTATACGAGAGGTATTCACGTGGCATCCACGTACGCCCTTTTGTTGCCCGGTTTGCTGTTTCTGTAGCTACTGTTTTTATCGGAGACAAGTAGAACGTGATAAAGCGTAGCTCGTCGCACGTGCTGACTGTGCAACAAATTGCGGCCTCGATGACGTCATTACGTACCCATCATAATATGTAATGTCGACTCATAAGATATCTCTGAAATAAGTTCTGTCCACGAGTGGCCGTCGCCGAGGCGCGATTGTCACCCTACCACGGGGAACATCAGATTGTACACGAACGTTGAACAATGAGGACATGCTCTTGGGCGAGATTTGTGAATGCCGCCCGGCTTTTTCTTTTCCTTTCTTTTGTCCGCTGGTACGGTGAAACAGATGCCGGTTGTTCTCTTTAACATTTCTTTTTACAGATATGTCAGTACAACTATATCGTGAAGACATAGATCCCTTCTAGTCTGCTCGTATTCAATCTTGATTTCAGTCGCGATGTCGTTGCATATTTGTTTGTTTGTTGTTTGTTTGTTTGCTTGCTTGCTTGCTTGCTTGCTTGCTTGCTTGCTTGTAATATCCTCTAGCTGCATGTGTGTCCATTACGCAGATGACGGAGGGAAAAAACAATGACACGATATAAATAGAAGGCCTTCGCCAGATGCAATCTCATTTCAGGCCACTAGCCGCTGTCCGGTAATGCGACACGCGCGCAGACACGCACATTTCATAACAGCTTCTGCGTATATAGCTACGCATTGCATTCCTTTCCCAATGGGATCGGAACAACCCCAGGTCATTTAATCCAAGTTCACTGACCTTCACAACGATGCAACAGGGTTCGAACCATCGAATGAGATATTACCGGGACCCACCGACAAACACAATAAATCCGTTTTTTTTTTCTATTAGCCTTCTACACTATTGTGTGTCTGCAGATTGGCACACGGAATAACTTCCTTGGATCTAGGGGGTCACTGATTTCCGACGCGGTATCACAGACCGAAAAGATAGATAGAAACAAAGGCCTCGGTGACAGGTGTCCTCGCGGCCGTGGTTACGCAAGTGGACCGTTCCTTTCACGCCAAAGGGAACGCCGTCACTCTGCGTCAATCATCCTTTGATTAGCCGCTTTGCTCCTTCTTCTTTGCCTCGCCTTAGGTCAATGCACCGCGCTGCCCCCGTGATGCGGGGAATGTCCCTTGCTCAACACGCATCGTACGATCACTCAACGCTAATGTCGCTCACTCGACGAAACGCGCTTTAATATATATGCATGCAGGCTCCCGAAAGTGCAGAAAGGACTGTGCATTAAAGAACGTTCTCCTGTTGCTTATAGGCGACGGTGCGAAGCGACCTCGCCATTCAGGTACTAAGAATTGATAAATAAATAGTATTTTTTTTACTTCGCTATGTTGTAAAGCCGGAAAAGAGGGGCTGAAAAGCGCCCTTTGGCTGCTCGGTTTTTTCAGCGATATCCTCCGATCGTGACCCTATACGCATCGCAAGACAGCAAGGCGACGCGCGCATTGATACTGTTCTCCGAAATCGACCGGGTTGAGCGATCGCTTGAGGGCGTGCAATGGACAGGCGCACATGTACCCTCACAGTGCTTTGTTCCCTGTTCTTTATTTCTTTCTTTTAATCCCTTTCCCCCGGGGTAGGGTAGCAAACCGGACGCGCGTCTTATTGACCTCCCTGTCTTTCCTTCCTTTCCTTCTCATCATCATAAGGATTGCCTGAAAGTTTATCTTGCGAATTATTCTAGCGTAAGATATTTTGCTGAATACAAGCCCCAGTAACTACACCTCTCGTACAGTCTACTGTCGTTGTTATTAACTATGATCGACTCGCTTACAACTTCCGGCGGCGCCATAAACATACAAAGCTAACCAAAAGCCAGTCTACTTTGCAAAGATAACGCTTTCCTCGCTCATACAACGCTTGGACACGTCTTAGACACGTCATGCTGGGTATACCCAGCATCTGTAGCTGTGGTTTGTGGACATTATTTAACTGATTCTATTGTTTATATCTGTCCCACCGTGTATATAGCTTACGAAACCACGCTCTTACTCTCAAAACAGCCCTTGTAAAATGCGGTAACGTGGCTTCGCGCGAAGCGATCACGAATGAGAAATAAAAGCAATCATTGCAACGTACGTTTCCCGCGCTCGGCTCTTCCTTCGAAGTGGCTTAAACATTCGAAAATAAGAAGGAGAGTACACGTAAGGAGCACACAAGCGCACGCGTGCACAAAGTACTCTCATTTCGTCTTTTGTTTCAGTCCGGATCGCACGTTGCGAGATCGTCAGTTTTCGCGTGTAACCTGCGAAAGAAGGCAACGGGAGATCGTCTTTTACCCTTGACGACGTGATTAAGGTTCACTAAAAACATTGCGTCAATCGCAAGAACCAGCAGCCACGAGGAAAAACAGAGACCACATTGTCCGACTTGGCAAACAGTGGCCCAGCCTTCGCTTCAAATGTGTTACATTTTTTTTTCTTTCCTTTGTGCCACGTAACCGCGTTCTGTGCTTCTCCATGAGATGGCGACACGAATGTCGCTTACCTCACATGCACGGTCAACTGACAGCACGGTGCGGTGGATCGTGTCGAATCTGATGCGATGCGCGCCAGTCTTTTTTTGCGGGAGCGGAAACCACGCTCTTGCCGCGGCGTGCGGTGGCTGGGCCCATCCCCGGCTGCGTTTCAGAGCGCGGCGTTCCTGGATGCCCCAGCTTTTCAATGCGGGGGGTTATCCCGGCCCGGTTACCTCTGAGGCGTGCAAAATGCCTGGGACTTCTGCACGCGCGCTCAATATGGTCAAATAAAACGCCCCGCAATGCACGGTGGCCAGAGTGAAGAAAATTTTGCACGCGCGCAATATCGAGCTTTCCGCACGATTTGCACATCGCGCTCAAGATATGTGCACAGATTGCACGAACATACAATTGCGTACGGTATCGGTGATAAGCGTGGCGTGTGGTACATTAAAGTACCTTCAGGTGTGCCTTGCAAGACCGCCTGACTGGAACTTACCATGCATGTGAAATTTCGCAAGTGTATTTGATGGTTTAGTTTCTGCTGGCAGAATGCAGGGATGGGCACTAAATTGCCATTGCCGCGAAGTATACAGTTGCTCGATTTTCCCCTGGGGCGTTCATTGCAAGAGATTACGGCAATGCACACAGGTTCAGCACGACGCATTCGCAGTACTTAAGCATGATAAATGGAACTCATGTGTGACAGTTTGCGAAATTCCTGCGCATTAACATTTCGTGTTATGTTAACTATCCCTGCGCTATGGTGTTTATACGCAAGGTTCGAGGAAAGCTGCCTTGCGTAAATACACGAAACAACAGTGCTTATTTATGTATGACAGCCTACATAGCGGGCTGTTATTACTGCTTTCCGCGCTTAAATGCAGCGCACCTAATGCAAATCACGCTCGTGCATAGTTATGAGTGTACGTAGGAGGTGCTGGAAAAACAGGCTCAGTAATAAAAACACCACCCTCGGCATTCATTTTATCGGTTTATGGACTTTGATCCCTAGATTAAGCGCTACAAAACGCGTCGCCTCACTCATCAACAGCATTATGGGTACTGTCGACAACGTAGCAAAGAAAAAAAGAAAAAAAAAACTCGCCGTAACGCTTCAACATTCGCAGCCGTTCCTGTGGTCATTCTCGAAAACTACTGCATTCCTAATCATGATGCGCGCCTATACGTATCACGCTTTTCCGAAAAGCATAACAGAACAGAGCATGCAGACGAGTACAAAGCTATCTTCAAGCGATGCGGGACAATGAATAATGTAAACATATGTGAATAGAGAGAGTGATTTTTCAGTTGCTCAGCGGATAACATTGCAGCGCTATTGCTTACATCACCTTTACATATAGGTGCATGAAAACGTTGAAGCAAGGCAAAAAGGAAAAAAAAAAAAGAAAAAAAATGGCACAATGAAAAGCCAGCTTCAAATTATTAAGAACAGCAATCGTTGTGAGAATTGCTGGCACTACACACACCACCATTACCACGAGCATCGACACCATTACACATGATTTTCGCCTCGGAAACGTTTATGCATAAAGCACTTCTTTTTTTTTTTTCAAATTGAGCGTGTGTCATCTGCAATATGTTAGTGCGACCACGACCACGGGGATGCGTATCGACTGAAGCTCAACTGTTACAGGCACAATAAAGAGAGACGGCGACTCTAACAGTAGCATAATTGATTCACATAGAAATTATTGACTTCCTGAAGTATTAGAGCCATGTGCATCAAAAGCCAAACATTCCAGATCAATGAAAGTACTCACCGCTTCCTTGAAGATGCTGAACTCTGCTACATAGTGTCTATGTCTCGTACTCCTGGGCCCAAAACATTCGCGGATTTTGTTACGATATATTTTTATGCACACATTTACTAACCGAACGCAAGATATTAGTTTTAAAAATTTTAATATATGCAATTAATAAAGGGAAGAGGCGTACAAGTCGCCAGCAAATGAGAATTTCTCCACTCATTCTTATCTAAAATAAGCAGCGGCATATATTAGTTTCCTTTACCCTTCCTTTGTGTCGCAGGGTAGCTAATAGGGCTCACTCATAGTTACAGCTTCTAACTGCATTTCCCATGTCATACCTCTCTCAAAGGCATTTTCTTCTGCCGATGTCACTCTGCAGTCTACGAAATTTGGAGCGTATACAGCATATACACCCAGCCGCAGATGCCAGTGCCATTTTTGGAGTTCCCGGCTCGGCCAGACTCTCCCATCCGCTATTTGCGGGCCGGTCACGCGTACCTTTATTTGCCTCGGGATGATCTATTAACGCTGCTCTCCTTTTGTTCCAGCCGCCACTCGGCAGATCTCGTTATAGCTTCGCACCTTTTCGCACACGTGCTGGCGACGCGCGAAGGTGCTAAATTTGAAAGCCCCGCTTGCGTAATTTCCCGCCGATGGTGTGGAAACTGCGGGCGCCTGCCAACTGCAGTCGAGCGCATAACCAACTAGCGAGAAGAGTTAACAGGGTGACTGTGCAGTCTGCGCACAGTAAAAGCGTTCAGCACTGGAAAAGCTGCAGATTCTACAAGCCATTAAGGAACCGAGAGTTCGCAAAGCCACAAGCTGTTCTGCCGGTCCATCATGAACCACCGACAAGGAATCGGAACTTCTGGAAAGCAACTCGGCCGCTGAATGGTTGACGGAGGCTTGAACCGCGTTGCACAGATTTACAGATGGCGAGTGTATCCAGCGGCGAGCCAAGAGCGGAACGGTTAGCTGACTGGAATCGTCTCTTTCTTGACTGTTCTTCTTTCTCAAGCCTTGTTTCTTAAAATGACCGGTCGCTCGAGATCGTGAGTCATCTGTGAATCACGATGTTTTGGTTCTCGTGCAAAGTGCTCCACGTCCGGGCACCAACTGGGGACTCGTCTCAACGCCGGGGAAACCACTCCAAAGAAAACACTGTCGCTTCCACAGGGCGGTTCTTTTCGCGCTTTACTCAAACGATTACAATATCGTCAGTTGCTTTCCTCAAGGGAGTACCGCCGCTATAAAGGCGAAAGAGAACAGTCAAGTACATTACCAACATGTAAGTGCATGTACAATGTGTGTTTTGCGTAGCATGCATTACCCACGTGTGTGTGCTCAATAAATTTTCTTCGAAAAAGTTACTTTGTATACTTACTGGGACTGTAGAAAGGGCGCAGCTGTAGATATCTCTAGGCATTTTTGAAATGGTGCGGGACACATACTCGCCTGGAATGCTACTCCGTACGATACACACTATAGTGACTGCGACTCGTAGGGCCGTTCAATGTACAAAATAACAGGGTCCGCACCCACGGAAACGTCTTGCTCGAGTATTGCTCGTAAGAGAATATTGCGGGCAATTCTGGTGTCTGACATAGATTTAGTGGGTCCGGCTGGATTCAGAAAATAATTTTTAAAATCGAGCCCGCAGTTCTGCGGGAGCGACAGTGTCCCTTTCAAGCGGCATTTACACTTATAACGAAATGATAACTGCGCACATTGGCGCTTGCCCTGCAATCATATTTCTGCGTTGTTGACTTGAACGCCTGCGTGATGCAAGTGATCTTTCACCACCCTGAGTAAGTAGCTAATAATCTGCTTTGGATGGTGTGAAATTGTAGGAACACTTATCTTGGCAACCTTGTCGCATGCACTCTTATTGAAGATAGAAGAAAAAAGGAAAAGTGTCGCTTTGAAGTCACGTCCCTGCATCGAGCATCCGTTTACACATGCCTCCAAATGAATGATTTGGAGAGTAGAAAATTTGAAAACGATGGAGGCAGAAATGCGTGTACTTAGATTTAGGTGCACGTTAAAGAACCCCAGGGGGGCGAAATTCCGGAGTCTTCCACTACGGCGTCTCTCATAATCACATCATGGTTTTGGGACGTTAAACCCCAACAATTATTGTATTATTCGAAATTTGAAAATGAGACTGGAAACAAAATAAGAGAACACGGCGTGTCGATATATGCGCCGAAATCCATCAAATTCTCTATAAGCTGTGGCGAGCCAGCAATCTTTCTGCCAGCTCATAGCATGCGCATGTATGACAGGTGTGTGTGAGTGTCCCAACATCACAATTGCAATAAATAAATTATGAGACAAAACAAAACGAAGGGAAATGGCTCTCTGTATGTTGTCGGTTATCAAGCGGTAGTGTCCACGAACGCAACATCTGCTTTTTATTACGCTGTGAGCAAGCACGGGTAACACTTTCACACAAAGCATAAGTCAAGCACGCAGAGCCTTCATAAAGAGCCTTGCGACAGGAAGGATAAATTATATAAGCAAAGAACCTGATCACTTCTCGTTATGCCTTAACAGCTCTAAATAAAGCTCCGCGTTCACCGTGTACTCTCCGCGGATCGATATTCGCATCCTTCTTCCAGCCCAGTAATTAGTACTAGAAGCAGGCCATCACCATGGTTCAGTGGCTATAGCGTTCTCATAAGAAACACGAGGCCAAACGCTGGATTCGCGTTCGCAGCAGCCGCATTTCCATGCGAGGTAATTGCAAAGAATACCCGTGCAGTTAGATGGCGTTAGAGAATCCAGACTCGCATATTACAGCGTGCCTCATAATCGTATAGTGGCTCCAGCACGTAATATCCCAGAATTTAGTTTTAGCTTTTTCAGCAGCTTGGTTCCATTTGCTCGCTGCTTGCGGAAGAAAAAAAAAAAAAGGACTGATGAAAGCAGTTTTTATGATATCGCAATTCGGTAAAATGTTTGCTATGTCTAATTATTCCGTTTTGTGCTTGATGTAGCTTCATTAATATACTGATTTTGTCAACCAACACTAAGTTCTTCATAATACTGTAAAATGTACACATTAAAAGAGAACCCGCTGTTCGTATATAGACACCTCGAAATAACGAGACTCGGTATGCGTACAGTTTGGCAGGTGAACGGAGCAACGTTGATAACGGGCAGGAGGCAACGGTGGCCTCGATTCGCGCAATGTTCCGATGTGGGCCAGCTGCCGTCGACCGCTGGACAGCGTAGACGGACGGACGGGCGACGCCTTGGGAGCCAACACGGCGCCGTCAACGCGAAGTAGAGCGCCGTCGAGAGATCCGCTCCCGAATCCGGCCAGCCGCGGTGGGCGGACCGAGCCCTTTCAGGGCATCTGGGGCTGCTAACATCGCCGTTGCCGTCTTTGCGCAGATTTACCTACCATTGTGTTTATTAAGGCAAATACCTTCGACGTCACATCAGACGCGAAATGTGACTGTCGACGGCGTCAACACGAGTCGTGCAAAAGATCATCATCATGTGGTGAAGTCACAATATGACGTCATCATGACGCCACGGGTCGCCAAATTTTGTGGCGTCATCATGATATCACTCTGACGTCACATAACCTGACATAGCAGGATGGAGTCGTCAGATGACCGTCGCTTGTTGAAACGTGGGCCGATCTCGGAGGCAGTGCTGCAAAACCACGCGAGAAACAGAAAGTTCCAATGCCTCCGGTCCCGGAAGCAGTGCAAGAGCACGTTGGCTGCAGAAAGCTTTCTGGGGTTGCGGGTGGGGGTGGTGGTGGGGGGTATCAACACAACCAGGGGCGTAGCCAGAAATTTTTTCGGAGGGGGCGGGGCACTTCCTTGATCTGAAGTGGGGGCCGGGCAGGCAAATGCGATCGAGTGTCATTTTGTGCTGTGTATGCCTCATTTTGTGCTGTGTAGGCGTGTTGTTGCTTTCTGAAAGAAAGCAACAAAACGCCTGCGCCAGTTCTGCAAAGGCATCGCAGCGCTGCTTGTTGCCTTCCGTAATGAGAAACAGCCGTCACCGCTCGCAAACCTGATCGCCTTCTCTCATTGATTGAACAGCGTTATGGAGCCTCAACCTACCTTTCTGCTTCCCTCTGTACACACACATTGCTAGAACGTTGCCGGTGTGTTTCGTGAGAATAGCGTCAGCGAGCGTCCGCTTCCTCAGAATCTGTGCTGAGCCCTGCCTTTGTTTTCGTTCCCAGAGTTAAACGTCGCTACCGGCGGCGGCCGGCGCGGCACTGAGTCACGGCCACCCGTCGACGACGTCGGCCCGTGACAGCGGCGCGAATAAACCAAGGCGAACGCAGTCTGTGTCAGCCATGGTGTCAGCCATGCACAACACCGCTTTCGGTTCGCCCCCCCCCCTCTCGTGTGCCTGCAGCAGGAAGAAGGATGTGGAGAATCGACGGTAGACAGCTGTCTTCCTTCCTCTTCTTTTTTTGAGAAGCGGATCCTTTGTTTTTGTAGAAAACGCGTGAAGCAGCGGCAACGCGAAACAGTGAGAATGAGGAAACCAGATGGAGGAAGTTCGCGGTGCTCTATATCGGCAGCGAATTACACGTTCAGTCGTGGCGCGACCTCATGAACCCAGCGTTATGCTGCCCGTAAAATACGAAGCATTCGCATGACTTTTCTACACCTGAATCCAGTGGCGAATGCAGAAACTTATTTCGGGGGGGGGGGGGGGGGAGGGAGGCACGTCCGTTAATTCGAATTCGGGACCCCACAGGGAAGTGTGATCGACTGCCATTTTGTGCTCTGTGTCCTATGGCAGTAAGAAATTTCGGGAAGAACACGTGCCCGGTGTGCCAACCCCTGGCTACGCCACTGCCTGAATCTCAATTCAAACGGCTTAAGGTTAACCTCCCTGCTTTTCCTCTCTCAAACGGTGCAACATTTAATTAATAATTAATTATATAGTTAAATCTCTCCCCATTCAGTGCAATGCGATGACAATGTGTTTGGTACATACCTTGCACAAATCTTTGTGGCGCGATACGAGCACGAAAGACAGAGAGAGAGAGAAGCCGGAGGGTGCGTTAACCATTTCAGAGGTGTGAACAAGATCGTAGCCACCAACGTGTCACGCTTAGGGTGAAAAAAGGGAAGATAAATACAAAGTAGGAGCGCAAAAAACACTAACTCTGCTCAGAAGATGTCAGACGTATATTCAAGTAGTTTACCAATGAGGCAGTTTTACCTCGTTGGTAATCCATATCGAAGAGAGCTAAAAGCGCACAGAAAACATGGACGAAAAAAAGCACACATATACATACATATATGTGTGTATATGTGTGTATACGAGCGCCTGTGTGTGTATATATGTGTGCCTTTTTTCGTCCATGTTTTCTGGACGCTTTTAGCTCTCTTCAAGTAAGCATTCGTCGCTGTAGGGTTGTGAGCATTTATCGCGTTGGATCGAGGCAGGAAGTTAAACAGACCCCAATCGTTGAGATCCTTGCCATGTTCGATAGGCCTTAGGTCAAAGCCTGCAACGGCTGTATTCGATTATTGCACTGTAAAAGTTACCTCAGGCGGTTGTTCATTCGTGTATATCTGCCGATTAAGCAATCGACAGCCCGGCTCAAAAGAGATCGATGCCGATCGAATCACTCTGAAAGGTTGCCGGATTACGTCAATAGCGCATTTGCGGCAAGGATAAAGCCACAAAAAGGTTAATTTTTCCTTCGCTCATTCAGGACTTCCTACACGTCCCGGCTGTTATCTTGATAATCGCGGGGTCGCGCAGTATTTCGTATTAATCTGTACCGTGTTTGCATTGCGCTGACAAGACCTGCAATGTTTCGGCATAGTGATGAAAAAGAGGCCATACCAGCGATACACTTTGGTTTTTATTGTAGATGTTTGATGTATCAAAGTATCTCTACCTATTCAGCGGCCAAGCGCGTCATACAACGTCATTTAACGTCATCCCAAGCCTCCGAGACGTCATCGTGCAGACTTCTCTTAAAATAACAAAGAAACACCCCTCGTTTGCGCCGGTGCATTACCTGCCAGTGAGCCGCATAAGCTTCTTAAGGTGCGCCCTCGGGAGCTTAGGTTGCTCGCTCAGCGCACGCTGCATCTCTCGGGGCCTCGTTAATTTAAACGAGACGCTTCCTAATCCTTCTAAGCGGCCAAAGCTTCCTTCCTCTGCTGTTAGTGCACTATGATATGCGCAAGGCAATGCGCCCGAGAAACGCAATACGATCTTTGCGATATAAAGTAAAAAGGATAAAGCAGAGAGAAAGAGACAGTCGGACACAAAATAATACTACCTGTCTTCTTTGTTCCCCTCCCCAGAACAGTTCTGAATCCTGAGAAAGAAAGAAAGAAAGAAAGAAAGAAAGAAAGAAGAAAGAAAGAAAGAAAGAAAGAAAGAAAGAAAGAAAGAAAGAAAGAAAGAAAGAAAGAAAGAAAGAAAGAAAGAAAGAAAGAAAGCGAGTCCAGTGTCAAGGAGGGAGTGCGATTTGCAAACGTGCTGTTATTCTTGGCGATCAGAGAAAGAAAGACTGGGCACGTGGCCCACTTTCGGAGAGACAATCAGGAATGCGTCAGCAACAATGACTACGACAACAAATACGTCGCTGCTAACATAGCCTCTGAGATCGGATAGTTTCCGCAAAACGGACCGGTCTCGAAGGACGTACCGCTAAACCGTTGCTCGCAAAACAATAGTACCGCGGCCTTTCTGCATCGCTCGTACTATGCACCTTCCATCCGGACCTGGAGCAAGAACTCGCCCTTCTGCGCGTAGGCGCGCTGCTGACGGATGCACGCACATTCCCGGCCGGCTGCTTCACGGCTCTGGCATCGACGCTCAGCTGCCGGAGAAGCGGCCGCCAACTTGCCACGACTCGAGGCTCTGAATGCGGGCACGCTGCCACCGCCTGCGGGGATGCCCCTGAATAGTAGCGTGCAGCGTGCCGGAAGCGAGACGTAAGCGTGCGTTCTTGGGCCCTACGGCGGATGCCAGGTTATGAAGTGCAAGGGCTGGAACTGTACGCCACGCGCTACGCTAGCACACGCTGGAAGGACAAGGATCTTACGAATACGAAATCAAGAACACGAACACTTGTGAGTAATTTGAGAGGAAATATTGAGAGAGAATTTGTCTTCAAGCAAAAGTTACTCGTAATGTTAAAACAAGACTTCGACACGTTATATGCGCAACCGAATGCTTTCCGGTTGAGCATCCACCCGAATTGAAGAACTGCGGAGCATGTGCGCTGACCTGCCCGCTTTTTAAAAATTGCTTGATGGTTCCCTTTCTTATCTGTCGAGAGGGTACCTCTGGCTAGTCCTTGTCCCCTCTAGTTTCATTCTTGTATGTCAGTTGAAAGCAAAAAGTAGTTAATAGTTAAAGGAAACCCATGGTTTCCTGTAGTTGGTGGCACTACCACCCTTCCACATGCCTATGCAGCGCAGTCACAAAGCTTTGACAGATAGATTAAAGCAGTTACCAAACAGGTGACCTTTCTTTCACAGTTCACATGTGTTTATGTACATTTCTGCATTTCTGATCTTTATTTTCTCCCATAATTAATAGCTGACCATGAACATGGAACTTGCTCCTTTAGAAGTACCGCAGAAATAAGACGGTATCTTGTGAAACGCCCAACCGACAACAATGATTTCATTGCATGAGTCACTGCAAAAATTACGTATGGTAATATGCATTATGCACTCATTTTGGATGTTGTTCACTTAACTCAGAACCTACTAAAAGCTGGCAATTAAGCACCAGGCTAATAACATCAATCAAAGACCAGTAACAAAAAAATTACTAGGCCAGTGCGTGGTAATCTCGGAGATTCAATTCTCGTCAGAATGTCATCTCATGTCAAGCTGCAAGGTAACTATTATAAAGCGTCTCAGAATTGCCATCCAGTATACGTATACCTTTCAACAGTAAACTACTTGAATGAGCAAATAATTGAATGATTCATTTTGTTCGGGTGATCATTGTGTCAGCGCTATCTGTCACAGCAGTCTAGTGGTTATGGTGCTCGAATACTGACCCGGCCGTAGGTCGTGAGATCGAATACCGGCCGCGTTTCCATGAGGCGAAGTGCTTGAGGACCGTGCGCTTAGATTTAGGTACACGTTAAAGAACCCCATGTGGCCAAAAATTCCGGAGCTCTCCACTACGGCGTCCATCATGATCATATCGTAGTATTGGGAAGTATAACCCCAACAATTATTATTATTGCGTCAGCGCTCTCCTGATGCACACGCGCCCAGTCCTCGGCCGTGGCACTGCTGCACGCAACTTCGATGGACGAAGAAGCGAATGTTGAACGGCAGCGGCGGCGCATCGCTGGAGCTCCACGGCTGCTAAGGTGGGCGCACGGTGGCCGTGGTGACGAAGCGCGCCGGGAACTCCGCGGGCGCTCGAAATAGACAGCGCAAGCGAGGCCTTCCCGGACACCGACTGCGGACGCGTGGACGCCGACCGGCGCACGTCGGCGTCTTGCGCGACGCCAATTCGCAGTCACGACGACCGAAGCACGTGCGCTGTGGCGTTCAACTACACGATGCCTGAAAATACGTCTCTCGTGTTCTTTCTTTTCTTCGTTCCTATCGCTTATCTTATGTGTAACGCACTCGTGTTCTGTACTTCGGAATTACGTTATTCGCATAATAGAGTGCTTTCCACTGATAACAAAGTTTGTCGAGATACATTTATGAACTTGATGTGTACTGTGTCTGATGAAATGATTAGTTCCAAACAACATTTGTGTGCTCTAAGCACAGTGGCCAATAACGACTAATTCTCCCGTTCGTCACCTCATTTATCATTGTTATTAGGCTGAAAGCCTTAGATGCCTCATAAAATGAGAAAATTGACCGTCGGTGTCCCCGCGGTGTCGGCGTCAATTCTTCTTCTTATTATTATTATTTGGTTTGAATACATAGAAAACACGAAGACACAGAGGAAATAGGGAGGGAACAGGTTGACAACTGCCACCTAAAGAGGCACAACTCCTGCCTGCTCCTTCGGGAAGGAGGAAGCATAAAGGAAAGGAAGATATGGGAGAAAGAAAGAGGAAAGAAAAAAAAGACAAATACCACAATCGTAAACACAAAGATGCAGTCACATGGAAAAATGTCTATAAACGCGATGCCAAATCGGTATTGTTTGAGAACGTTAGTAGGGCTCGATGGGCTGGATCACGCCGAGCAGCACAACCTCCCGGGAACAGGCAATCATCAAGGTTCGTACACTTAAGACCAATAAGTCCATATTCCTTGATGAGCAGTGCTCGCTGCATAACGAATGCGGGACACTCAAGAAGATGAGTGATACAAAAATCACATGATGACGTCATCATGACGTCACAGATCGCCTATTATTTGTGTCGTCATCGTATGACGTCGTAGCATGGTCAAAGGTGGGCCGATCACGAAGGCAGTGCAAAACATGATGAGTTGCAGAAAGCTTGCAATGCCTCCAATCTTGGGGCCAGTGTAAAGCCACATTAGGTGCAGAGAGCTTTCGGAGAGGAGTTGGGGGAGTATCAATACATCGACTGAGCAGAAAAAGAAGACGGCCTTCGCCTTCGAGTCGTCTTAGTGAATGCTTAAGGGACCACGTGAGTTTTATTCTTTTTTTTGCACGCCCGCTTTTTGCCTTCGCTCTTCTTTATGTTTTTATTTCCACTTTCCGTTTCCCACCATATAGTGTAGGGTATCAAACCAAAAGTTTCTCTTCAGTTAACCTCCCTGCATTTTCCCCATTTTCCCCATTTGTCTGTTTTATCTACTTAAACATAC
Source organism: Rhipicephalus sanguineus (assembly GCF_013339695.2). Classification (NCBI taxonomy): domain Eukaryota; kingdom Metazoa; phylum Arthropoda; class Arachnida; order Ixodida; family Ixodidae; genus Rhipicephalus; species Rhipicephalus sanguineus. The sequence goes on along the minus strand of NC_051181.1, from coordinate 158,414,269 downwards.
ACTTGTGCCCAATATTTCAGCAATGATTCTGAGCGACTTATGCTCAACATGCGGCGCCTGCAATGCCCCCGTGGGTCGCTGCCGAGCAGTGCATCTGCGCTGTGCTCTCTAGGGAGGGCATGCGGACCCCTCGGAGCAGTTTCGACAGCAGGGCCGTCCCAGAATAGAAACGCCGCAGATCGGCCGCCGACTCCGTACACGGCCAGCGATGACGAAGGAGGTGCCGCGTGTGCCGCGCGAGAAAGGACGTCGCAAGCGGTTCCAGGATCTTCGAGGTCTTGCGTGCTTTATTACGCCATTAGGTAGTACGAAAAATGCTATGAAAAAGTAAACAAAAATATAAAGAAGTGTGAAAAATGTCGCTGAAACGACTCCTACGTTTTCTTTCTTAGTTTTCTTTTTTTCCACGCTGGAAAAAGGAAACACTCAGACCCCCTTGTGGAAGTGAAGTCACGCGATATGGTTTTCAGTTTTCTCATCGCCATTGTTGCTTCAAAAATGGCCATTCAGTTGCAAGGACTGAAAGAGTACTCTGTTGATCGATGATCAAATCCGTTTGCGTTTCTCTCATGGCTCAGCTTAAAGGCCTTTAAGTACCTAAAAGTATTGCTTAATGTCTAGCGGTGGCATTGCAGCTTGAAAAAAAAAAAAAAGTGACCGCGGTACATTCATGGTTAACTTCAAAGCTCAAGCATACATCAGATTATATACAGTTGCGGTTAGACCTAATGCATCCGAAAAGAGAAGACACATCTATATGCATATATAGCTGTAGTTTTAGTGCATCTATTTATAACTGCAATACTTTAAATCCAGGCTGTAAGGAGCAAACGCCGGGTGATCTTGAAGAAATTACGCATTAGGATAGCACATTCAAGTCCCCCCCCCCATTAGACATACCTATAGCGACCTCCACAATCGGCAGAAGCGGCAAGGCGCTAAGTCGATTTCTTTATGATTGGGACGGCAACCTCATGCAGTAACACATTTGTGATGGACGTTTCCGGCTTTGTACATATAACTTATCGTTCACCTGTCATTTCTGCTTCTGTAAGTTTATTTCATGCTGTACAGGTGGGAGCCGACGGATGGAAACACAATGCGCGGATAGGTTCAATGAACAGGTGCCTCAGACAGGCTGGGCACCTGCTCCCATCTTTGTCAAAGGCGCTTTGTCATCCCTGGCGAGTTAGCTTTAAACAGGGTTTGTTGTTGACGTTATGTCCCGTGGTGTCGCTGCCGGCACTTGTCAAAGTACCGGCAACTTTTCGTTCAACCAATCCGCGCTTTATGTCACACTTTGCGAGAGTGCACGGATGCAGCTCGTTCGCGTTTCGGCTTAAGAGGGATGCACCATTCAAACATAAACTATACGCAAAACAAAACGAGCGCGCACTATTTGTGTCCGCCCGTCAGGCGGTGGCCGTGAGTTCGTACGTTCGACACAGAGAGAGTGATGTCACGTGCTCTGTCTGTCAAACTGCGACGAGACAGCAGCGCCGCGAAAATTCGGGGAAGGTCGACCGTCACGCCCGGCCGACGTTCGCTGGCAGCGCCGGCCACGACCAGACCGAAACCGACCCGTTTCCGAGAAGCTCCCGTCCGTCGCTGCAGAACTATATCAAGACACAAAAGCAGGTGGATAAGCACAAACACACAGACACGAGCACGAGTGAGTGAGTGAGTGAGTGAGTGAGTGAGTGAGTGAGTGAGTGAGTGAGTGAGTGAGTGAGTGAGTGAGTGAGTGAGTGAGTGAGTGAGTGAGTGAAGTGAGTGAGTGAGTGAGTGAGGTGAGTGAGTGAGTGAGTGAGTGAGTGAGTGAGTGAGTGAGTGAGTGTAGTGAGTGAGTGAGTGAGTGAGTGAGTGAGGTGAGTGAGTGAGTGAGTGAGTGAGTGAGTGGAGTGAGTGAGTGAGTGAGTGAGTGAGTGAGTGAGTGAGTGAGTGAGTGAGTGAGTGAGTGAGTGAGTGAGTGAGTGAGTGAGTGAGTGAGTGAGTGAGTGAGATTATGTAGTACACGTGTCCGAAGCACACAGTGTTCAGCACCGTTCGAAATACCCTTGTTTTCCCGTCTCAGTGATGAGCTCACATGACAGTGGGTACAGTATTCGCAGCTGTGGCTTTAAAACAACTGTGACATTTTCAGAGTGGTGTCCCTACGCAGGCTTGAAAAGCTCATTTCCAGCAGAGAGGTGCTCCCCTTTAAAGCCTGCAGCGTTTACTCGGTGTTTCCCAACATAGCGCACACGAGAGATGGATGGAGCTTTTTCTCCGTTGACTGGCAGCTCGTGTGCCCGTATTTGTGTTGGGCTCTACAGTGCAGTCTCCTTGTTTGTCTCATAACCCTTTTCCATCTCTGTCGTCTTTACCGTTTGCACAACCGTCTCATGTCACCTCGGCGCTTCAATGAAAGCAGTGTCTCAACGTGCCACTGCAGTTTTGCGACATTTGTATCTTTGCAGCGCATTGGCACGCAGACAACGCGCAAGCGTTCGGCCACTACGGAAGCTTTCGCTCGTGTATGGCCTAGCGTAATACCTAAATTTTGGACATATACAGCGTACGAATAGCGTATAAATACATTCGATCATGCCGCGTCGTACAGATAGTTACCTACCGTTGCCAAATACCGTCCGCGAACCTGCTCGCTGTGTTGAAGGGTGTGAGCCTTTCTTCCTTCGTATACAGCAAGCCACAACATGTATTGCGGTCACGAATTAAAGTGGCGTGACAAGAAATAGCAAAAAGCGCTTCTTTCTTTATTCTGTCCACGCGCTCGCACTCTGGTGACTTCATAGTTGTCTTGTTTACAATCATGGCGCTTGTCTCTACCAGAATGGTGCGTTATTTAAAGGGGCGCCACAGTGACGCATTCGTGACAGAAAACCACGATACTCGCTGGCACTTGACAAACAGATCTTGGGAACTTGCAAAATGTGGAATTGGCGTTAAGGGATTTTTTCCCCTTCTCATCGTTCGTGTACGTCCTCGCCTGTCACGATGCCATGGGCCTGGTATCTCTTCGGTTTTAGTACATACTAAGTCGGTACCTGCATGTAAAGATAGTGAGATAGGAAGTATCTCGTTGCCTACATCTCTCTCTCTCTCCAATATCGAATAGTTATTTCGCTGATTATCAATAAATAAAACTTTTATATAGGTAAATAAATAAGTTTGGGACGGTTCACTCAGCGGTGCGAATGAAAAGAATTCAGTCCATTAGGGAAAAGGTCCTCAAGATATGGAGCCAAAGTGCTGGGATGAGATTTTATCGACCTAACTGGAAATTTCAATGAAGAAAAGAGCAGTATCCATCGAATGCGAATGTGAATACTCTTAACGAAAACTTAGCACTATCGCAATTAATGTGGGATCAAATACAGAGTTATACTGCGACGATTAAAGATCGACAAGGAACTGTCAGTAAATCAAGTAAAACGCTAATGAAACGCTGCCTCCCAGTTTCCCTTACAATAAAAACCTAGCACAATTCTTCCTGCATACTGTCCTCTAGCGGTTTCACAATTTCTCAAGCCTTCTTTCTTGCTTCTTTTTTTTTTTTTGTAGAAGTTCCTACAGAAAATCCTCGTACCATCGCCTTCTACAGTGATAGAGCTTTCCTCATTGTTCTGCGCAAATGTAGTGAAACCGAACCTACGTGACTGGTGCACTCTGTCTTGCGGAAGCGTAGAGACCTTGACGATGTTGTGAAAAAAAGGCACTCCTTCGTGCCAAGAAATGTATTATAAGGCTGGATGCGCCTCTACATAAACGCTGGCGCGTAATACGCAGCCACGGCGCGGCATCGTTTCACGGTCAGTCGCTATAAACGTGTTGATGATAGCACTCAATATATTGACAGAAAAGAAAACATCATCTATTCGTTTGTAGCGCGAAGATACAAAAGCAATCAGCGCGATTTTTTCGAACAGAAACCTTAACAGTTGAAAAATTCGTCCTGGTCCGGGATTCGAGCTGCCCCAACACAACCTAGAACGGCTGACCCGGTAAAGTGCTGGTTAAGGAAAGGCTACTCTTTCATCGACTGTTAAGCTCTCCTTTCGAGAAATCCGCATGCATTTTCTTCCTAACTTCGTGCTACAAGCAGAGCAGATGAATGACAGTTGTTCCCTTTTATCACCTTGCGGGCTTCCGCAGAGATATGACATGCCATATTCAGTGTTTGACTTTATTACATCGTTTTCATTTAAGTTCAATTCAAGAGGCGTTGTCGCAAATAATGAGCTCCTCAGTGGTAAAAAATAGGTACGTTGATATGAAAATCCGTTAATACAATTTATTCACGCCATAGCGAAGGGCTGCAGATAATTTCGACCACCTGGGGTTCTTTAACGGGCCCTGACATCGCACATTACACGGCCTTCTGGCACTACGCCTCCATCGAAATGCGACCGCTAAATGCATTGACCGGAATGGTATATCAGTCTCATGAACATTTTAAAGAGTTGGCAGCGCAAGCACGTAAGTGCTTCCGCTGCAAATTCTTTTACAAGTCTATAGCTCTCACGTAGTATTTCTAGCTACGTGAAAAAGTCTAACTTTTGAAAGTCTACCTTTGACATAGTATTTCACAAACGAAACGCATTGCGAGTCAGTTGATAGTTGTTGATTGGCTATCTACAATCATGGGAATTCTACCATCGAATTCTTCACACATGCTACGGTAAAATGTAATTTCTCGTACTCAACAAGGACTGCGAAAAATGGCTGAACTGAACTTGTTATCGTCTTGTATAGCGCGCTTGGGATGCACGTACGAGGAAGCTCTGCCAAACGCTAAGCCTAATGTTCGGGCAAAACCTGACAAGGAAGTAAGCCGCACCAACTAAGTGTCGGCGTAATAGAGGGCATAATATGGCGGTCGCATCGCACACTCAGCTTACGTAAGAACAAGAGGATTGCGCTGCAGCAGCTTTTTCCGGCTTCTCCAAGCTGAGCTTCCCGTGACAGGTGCGTCTTGAAAGAGAAATCCAGCTCTATTTATACGCGCGAACACCTCGGGTCCGCATCGAACCGTTGTCCGCTCTTCACTGCTGCCACAAGCACGCGCCCGCCCCAGTTCGCTATACGCCTTCTCCTTCACTTCGGTCGTCACACTCCGAGCCCTAGAAGAGCGGCGACCCCAGCCGTGCGATCCTCCGGCAGAGGCAAATGGAGAAGCAATAAAGTTGACTCACTTGATGTGTCGGGGTGGGTGGAGTTATTTCAGTCTCTGGTCTCAAGTCCCCGAAAAGTCTATACTAGAGGCAGGCCTCGATCTCGACCTCTCAGCCCGCGAGGGTCGCTTCGAGGTCGCAAATGCAGACGCGGCATTACTTGACGCTTCACGATGAATGCAAGTGTAAGGATTGTTACGTCGTGCACAGGGTTATTCATCAGGGGGGGGGGGGGGTCATCGCAGCGCCCCCCTCCCTACTAAGTCAATGTACGGGAATGGACACATACACTTCGTCTACCATGCAGTACCAACCAGCCCAATCAAGCACATTGTCAATGTGCGGGGCAGACTTTGCCCCCCCCCCCCCTCCCGCCTATGGATTCTTACGATTTCGATGTCTCACAAGTCTGGGAAAGGAAACTTGCGACAGACCTAACAAATGCGCATGCTGTAAGCGCCAAGTGCGAAATGGGACAGCGACATAAATGCAGTCTCTATGACAATAAGACGCAGATCGCCAAAAGAAAAAACAGGCGTCCTGAACAGAAACGTCCTGTTCTTCTGACTGCGAAATATTTTTTTTTCAGCACGTAAAACTAGTCCAACAGCAAGCTCTAGTAAATATACCTGAAATGCCGGAGGTCGCCTTGTAGTCGTGAAAGTGGGAGATCCCACAGGCGCGTATTCGATCGCAAGACACATTTTAATCTCAAAGAAAATTCGGTCAGGAACCGTGGCCTCTCCTCAAGTGCTGTGAACGCAGGCACACAAAGGCGCACAAGAGTTTATTGCTTCGTTTTGAATTTACATTGCATGCGATACAACAATATGACACAAAGTAAGACAAGGAAGGTTTTATGTGAACTTTTTCGAACATTTATACAATGCCCTACAGTGATACGTAAGACATATAAAACGGGGCGCTGGCACGGTTGAAGAAGGAAGGAACAGGAGACAGAGGAACGGCGAGATTGACTGGTACGCTACCCTACACAGGGGAAGGGGACGGGGGAGCTTGAAAACAAATGATCTGAATAATATAATAATTGTTGAGGGTTAACGTCCAAAAACCACGATATGATTACGAGGGACGCCATAGTGGAGGGCTCCGGAAATTTCGACCACTTAGGGTAAAGTGCACCTAAATCTAAGTACGCGCCACGGGCCGCAAGCATTTTCGCCTCCATCGAAAATGCGGCCGCCGAGGCCGGGATACGATCCTGCGACCTTCGGGTCAACAGTCGAGCACCATAACCACTATACCACCGTTGCGGGTAACAAAGGATCTGAAAGCGCTGCTGAATGCACCAGCCAGAACAATACGCCTATGTAGAAGTTGATAAAAGAGGGGAACGACATTCATATGCGTATTTCTTTTCTGAACAGTTCTTCGATGACGGTAATCTTATGCACGCTACAGATAATGGCATAAGCGCGCCCATGTTTTAGTGAACATTTTTAATGGAAATACATAGCTGTAATAAATCAAGACTAAAGCGTTCTTCTTTTTCCCAAGAAAGCCGTAATATCGATACTAGGCGCCCTTCCTGGAAAGAGCCTTATGTTTTTTTTTTTTTTTTCATAAGTCCCCGACCTCTGCGGAATAAGCGGTTATTCAAAAGGTTTAATTTTATTCTTTACATCGCGCGCGCGAAACACATGCGCCCAATTCCGGCTGCAGCGGGTCGCTGAACAGCAAACGGCATCAGCGCACACTGCTCTTCGCCGAAAGCGAAAGCACCCGCGCTCCGACCGACACGACGCGGAGCTGGATGTAATGCTACGTGCTTTTCGCGTACGGTTTCGAGCGACACCACCATACTCCGGTGACGTCACGCCGGACGTGACGTCGTCATATAACGCGCGTTCGCACGCCTTCGCAGATCTGCACCATCTGCGGCACGATCTGCCGGGAAAATCGTCAGCGTCGGCGGCCTCCACCGGACCCACCCAGCAAAAAAAGCGTTCTACGTATGGGTAGGCTGAGCGCGCGACGGTTCAGCGGGCCCGTGAACCGGCTTTTCTTTTCCTCCCCGTCACTGGCGCGACAACACGATCATTATGTTCCGGTTGTGACCGGTTTTAACCGGTTGGTCCCTAGCTCCGCGCGTGCACTGCCCAGAAGTTTCTCTCTCCAGCCACGCAGGCCGTCAGCTAGGCTTAATTTGGCGAGGCTGACGCAATGCGCACGCAGCCCGCCATGATATCGTGCGGTGGACTTCTTGGAAAGCGGCAGCAGGTGCGGTGAGAGGAGTTGACTCGAAGGTTGCCCAGTTCGCGTAGCGCGTATTTGTGAGCCCTCTGCTCCTCCTTCGCCTTGTCCCCCTTTCCTCTCGTGTATGCTACACGTGCTCGCCGACGCCCCGCTGTCTGCGGTGAGTGGCCGCTGCCAAATGTGGACGCCGGGTCCGCCTTGCGCGTGTCCTTCACGTCAGGATGACGTCATGTCCGCAACGTCGCGCCATCTGTCGCCTCCCTGGAGAGGTCCCCGGCCATGTTCTCTCTCTCTACGCAACTTGCGGATGTTATGATGCCTAGCTGGAAACTTAGCTGGAAGCTGTTACTGTGTTGCATCATTTCCCTTTCTCTTTCTTTTCCACCTCTTCAATAACAACGAAATCTACCCCACTGGTAATGAAGATTGAACCTCAGGCAACTGCGGGGATAACATATTTCGGAGGTAGGAGCATCAGGATCTAGATGCGCAAAATGGCTTCTTAGAAAGGATAAGACACTAAACACTGCGAGTCACGTTTGTGACAAAATACATCGTTCGGAATCAAAGAAACGTGCAAGATGATTTCGCGTCAAGGACAGTCACAGTGTATTCCAGGAGCAAAGCCGTCATGATTCAGTTCTCCTGGTATTCCTTTTCGCTCTTTGACAGTGCCCACAACGGGGCTCCACCCTTATCATCACTGGGATAGGCCATATATGAAGGATAAACGATAAGAATGGAATAGACTCAAGTTTGTAAGAGCTTATGTATAGCATGGCATCTTTCTTTGTGGGCTTGCGTGTTGCAATGAATAATTTCACTTTCCATAGTTTTCATTGCATTAAGTGGACATTACCAGAGGTATCAGCGACGCGGCTCCTTCTGAGCACATCGCGAATGGCGAATAGTACTGAAAGTACAATCAACTTTACGAAACTGGCCCTTGAACTACTAAAATAAAGACTCACTTAAACATAACAGTAAGCGTTCGTCGGGTTGAAAGGTGGCGCTGTTCTGCGTGCTTGTTAAATAATTTCACGTAGAGTTACGTTTGAAATAAGGGTACGGCTGGTGGCTGGCCGCCCTATTTAAATAATATGTATTGGTCGTATAGTTAGGCCAGTTCTCTGCATGCAGAAGAGAGCGCTGGTCGATTTCAAGAAAGACGCATCGGGGTACTGCGGTAAGCTCCATTTCGTGGCCAATCTTTTACGCGCCGAATTTCAGGAGAAATCAATTAGAATGCACACGGACCTGTTCATAGCAGATCGCAGTCACATTTCCACAAACGCAGCGCCTTTTTAATTTTTTTTTCTGGACAGGGTCAAGACAGAAATAATTTCCGCTGACGGACGCAGACGGAAAGTATGTTTGCCATCCATGGCGCAATGACATATAAACAAACGCGCTGTCTTTACTGTCCCCAATTCTGAAATCTGCTACTCGGGTACGTTTAATAGCACCCTTCATAGGGCATTCTAGGCTTATAGGCAGATGTCGCGTCTGTGCATATATATAGGCATGCGCAGAGTTCCTCATCAGGGGGGCAAATGTTCATCGCAGCACCCCCCCCCCCATCTTATGTGACTAGGGGGGGGCGCACCCCCTGCCCCCCCCCCCCCCCCCGCTCTTATGCACACGCCTAGGGTCATATATGAACAAGAGCTAGTGCCTCAAACAGGCTGGCCGAAGTTTCGATCGATGGACCTATCTTGGTCAAAGAGCCTTGTCATCCTTCAATTAAAGGGAGTTAGTCGTTTACGTCACGTCCCGTGGCGTCGCTGTTGCTACTTGCGTTCTGGAAAAGACGAAACTGGAAAGGAAGTGAGCATGGCCATTTCGCGCCTGTGAGGATCTTATAATAGGGGAACAAGGACTTTATTTAACAATATATATTGAAAGCTGCCTGAAGCTTAAAGCTTAAAAAAAGCAAAGTTAAGAAAGACAGGGTTCGAATTTTCATTCCATAACCATGCAACAAAAATAAAAGACAATCATCGTTGAAGTTTTCTTTTGTTGCTTCATTATTTCTGCCACGGAAAGGCTGGAACTCATAAGTGAAACTAGAACGAGCGTACAGTCTACAAGAGCGACCACATAAGAGTCGGCAGTACGAGCTGCGTGGCGGTATGAACGCTATCGTCAAATCTGACATATCAAGTGATGTGAAACACTTGTTTAGTTCGTTTTTTTTTTTCGGAATAAAAACATTTCGCGTTTAGCGCGTGCGGATTACGAGCATCTGACAATGACAGAAAGATTCGGGCACCGTTCTGTTGACGCTTTCAAGTAGCGCTTTATGATTAATTGTTTCTGGGACTCATTACGTGCGTTTGTTTTTGGCTTAATTGATTGCTGCCACCGCAGGCAACTGTCCCCTGCTGGAAATCACTGATCTACATCGTCGCGATGGCTGCGCTCATTGTGTGCTCATCCTTGCCCGTGACAATCCGCGAACAATAGCATTATGCGGCGTGTCGCAACACACTGATGTCCCACGTTGACTTCGTAATCAGCTTCAGACAGCTGTTGCAACGGAAGACTGCAATGTAGAGGCGGTGCTGAGATTTGGCGAGCTCGCAAGAACGCTCTAGGCTAGATTATCAAAATGACGATCGCAAATGACGATGACAAATGATCGAGACTTTTCAAAACCGAAACACAGCGTTGGAGCAATTCGCCTTGTTTATTCATTCTGGCTTAGCGTATGTCGATATCTTAAGGTATGTCGTAGCAGACAGAGCTGTTTTTAGTCATTTGTAAGACTGTACTACCAGACTAAATAATATGTCTTTCCTTGCTTTATTTATTTTGATAAGGAGCATGTTTATCGAGGTGTGGCTGTGGAGTTTAGAAAAGTTGTACGAGTTTCACTGACATGTTCCTTTCATTTTATTTTCCTCAGAATTTCTAATACCACAAACACGCTCGCTTTCAATGGTCATTGAAATCTTAGAGAGCTATCGGCCATCTCGCACATAGAATCAAATCAGGCGCCTACTTCAAAGGTCTCTCTCTTCAGTGGTCACTAAACAACGAGCTTATGACTGTGATATCAGGCTGTCGTTCAGCGATAGCTTACTTCTTGCTTTTAGACCATGCATGTTCCACTAGAATGGAACGTTCGAGTGTTTACTAATCGAATACCCAACCTTCTGGACTTGCCCCTGTCTGCTACTAAGCGACTTCCAACAACTTAATATTCCTCAAGCACCACTCAATGATTTCTTGCATCAACAAAGTATTGTGCTCACAAATATTTGCTGGGATTATTATCCACCTCTGAACTGGACTGTAATCTGTAATGCTTTTACTCTGCGTGTATTGGGATGTGTTGTTGTGTGGCTTCCTCTTTATATCTGTCTTACTCCTTTTTGCTTCTGTATCTCCCGCTTCTTCTTTTTCCTAGTAATCTTCCTGTATATATTCAAGCAGGTGGACATGGAGAAACTTGTAGGAGACAATTGGCAGTCGCCCCCTTCCTTCTCTTCGTGGTGTTTTCATATATACTCATAGTTAACAACAACTTCTGAACTATCTTTCCTGATGTTGATCTCAGTGTTACCTCAACAACACCGTGTTTAATTGTACAGACACTGTTTCCTACAGATGACGACAGAGAATAAAAGTTCGAAATTAAACCTTAAAGCTGAAATACAGTGTTTTGTTTTCGTATGTAGTGCTCCCGGAGTGATGAATTTGCAAATTAATGAGACCGTTTTCGATCTAAACGTTCAGACAGCTCCAAGTGTCCTACAAAATCGCTTTTTCGCTCACTTTCTGGTGAAACGTTCTTACACACATAAAACCGGGAAGTCCTGGCTGGCCGAATCTAGAGTTCCTATTGTTATCAAGAGAAAGCATACAAAACCAGTGGAAAACAATATTGCAGAACATAAAAACATATGTTGCTGGCTCGCAGCCCAATTCTGCGGACTAACACTCCGACCAACATGACTCACAGCTTTTTTTTTTTTTTTTTCTGGAGTGCCGAATAACCTTTATCTTCGGTAGTACTTTATCTGAGCGTTCCCGTCGGATATCTCGAGGGTTACATTGATAAAGGACCAATACTGATAAATGGTTACGTCAAACACTGGAAAGACCTTGTCGTGGAGAGCGTCGTTTGTTGAAGAAACAAGGAAGGATAAAGATCTTCGAGAGACTTGTTGGATTCTTGTTATCTCAGCGAAAACAGATCCTGGGTCTGGCGGTAAGTGCTACATGGCTGCTAATGGCTTCGACAGCGTTTACGTACATTAGATAACTGCCTAGCGACATAACTTGGTAAGTTGGAAAGAGAGAGAGAAAGAGAGAGAAAGGCAAATGCAGGAAAGTTAACCAGGTTGCACCCGGTTTGCTATCCGACGCGGGGGAGGGGAAACGGGAGAAAAAAATAGAGATAGCAAGGAGAAAATAGAGAATGAGTGATGCATGCACACCCACTCAGTCACACCCAAAAAAATATTAAATGCGAAGCATTTCTTAGCGACCCTTTGGCACTTTGAGCGTTTCTATCTACGTATCTGTCTATCTAGCCGCCTACGTCTGGGTGCTCTCATGATCGCCTCCTTAACGTAGTGTAGACCAAAATTTGCATGGGAGGGTAAGAGGATGTGACAAATATGACTGTCTCGTCATGACAAGAATAACGTGAAGATCCTGTCGCGTACGTCGTCAGACCCTTTCCTCCAGACACGTGTGGCACCGGTCACCCGTTTACCACGGGCCGCGGTGTACGGGTATGCGCCACAGGTGACTAACAGTTTATATCTACCCAGGAACGGCGAGAACAAACATTTATCATTTCAATGAGAGATCGTTTAGAAAATCCGACATCAGCAGCATTGACCCGATGAATGGAAAGAAGAATTAGGCTCCCAGCAGGAATCGAACCCAAGCATTCTGTGTGGTAATCAGGTATTCTACCACAGAGCCACGCCGGGTCTATAAACTGGTTTGGAAAAACAGCCTATGAAGGCGTAATGTCGCTGCAACGTCAATTGTGTTTGTGGTGCTGGCTATCTAATTTTACAAGAAAGCAATAAACACTACATATGTGCTCCTACGATACAGGCGTCATATCAGATTAACAACTGTGGTTCCAGTGTTCGCTCCGCTTTTATAGCAGTCTAATAAACATTACATTTGTATTCCTATGATTCAGCAAGCTATATTGAAGCATTGCTCGACCCCGGAGGAATACATTAACGAAAGTTACATATGATATTCGCATGATTGTACCATAAAGTGCCCTTAGTTTCGATAATACCGACGTATGTATACTCTAACGTGAGGGCTGGCGTTACGTCGCACCATAAGTTACCATTTAAACGCCAGTGTTGTCCACGTGCCTGGTATAAGGCCAAGAGATGCACACAGCTACTACACTTACAAAAACACGTCGATCCACCTCGTAGCGCTTGGCCCAAAGCCTTAAAGTACAGCATAGAAGTACACGCTGACTGCTTCGCATGAATCCGATTCCCACAACGCGTAGGACCTGCCGAATTTTTTTGCGGCCGGTTCCTCTGCGGTTCTCTTAAAGTAGACTGGAATCAGAGATGTTAAAGAAGGCTTGCAAGTACTGGCTCCAAGGAACCCAGGACTGTAAGATAACAAGATAAAACAAAATAATCAAACAATATAGGCGCATTAGGCACTTGCTTGTACATACGTTAACTATGTCGTTTAAATCGTCTTACAAGCTCTGAAAGCTTGAAATAAATGAATATAACCTTTATAACGCGGGCCACCTTTAGAAGCTAATGGTGTTGATGACGCGCAAAAACTAGTAAACTCAAATTGTACTGACTTCGACTTCTGCATGCTCTGCTCGTGCAAAAGACAAGGCAACCCTACGGTGCTTTTTAACGCGGTAATTGATAAAGCCCACATTCTACGATTTCTGCTACTGGCTTGAACATTTCGGGATCACAAGTTTTGAGAGTGCCAGTATTAGGTCGTCCCGGCAAATGGTGTATTAACCCAAGCGCTAACTAGGCGCGCACAAATCTTGCTCCTGCTACCCAACGGCCTTTGTCGCTACGAGGGACAATTAATGTGCGCCGGTAGCTGCCTATAACAAATCGGCGCTGAAAATCTAACGACTCGCGCTCTAATCACCGCTGCAGCGTTCCGTTTGCACAGCGCCTTCTCCCCTTGATTGTTTCAATGCCTTCCGGACCGACCATCTGTCCTTGTCGTCCCCATACAGCCCGTATCAGCGTGTTGAACGCATGCCAGTGCATTGTAGTGCCTCGGGGGCTGCAGACCTTGCGATCGTATAGGAACCGGGCAGAACCGCTTGAGGCCGGACCGCTCCTGCAGTAACTTCGTTAGTTCGACACCGCTAGAACGATCAGGGGGCACGACGCCTGCGCAATTATATGCGTGACCAGGCCGCCCCCTGCTGCGTGCATGCCAAGAGTGTTACCTTTACATTGGCGCGTGCGTTCTCGTGACGAGCTCTCAAGCTGCGATATTTGGCGCACTTTGCGAGTTCAGTGCCAAGAACCAGTTGATGCCCGACTCGAGCCAGTCGCCCGAAGGAACGCAGAAAGGAACAAGCCTAAAGAACAAACGAACTGGGAGCATTTGGACACTTCTGAGACACCGTTCTGTTGACACGGGAGACGTCGCATGAGTCAGCTGCTGAAAATAGTCGTATATGTTGCATCAGCTTTGAGACGGTAAATACGACAGGCATTGAACTGTCCGTTATGTGTGGAGAACCTAAAATAAACAGCCATGCGCCCAGTGCCGTGGATACACGCTCTTTCTTGAAAAAGGTGTTTGTTTTTCTCAGTACTGCCTATACATATGCGCCGTATATATTTATATGCCACCTGCTTCGGGCATAGAGAAAACCTTTTGAAGTTCTGTGAGCTTTCTTGTCAGACCTTTATCTCTGAATCGAGAGAAAAATAACAATAAAGAGATATTTAATTATTGATCTTTGAGCCGTCTATTAGGAGTGCTGTGACTAAGCAGAGAACAGGCAGTGTGCTGACATTGCTCGGTTACTTGGTCTGTGAACATGTGCCAGCGGTAAAAACCCGTGCAAATAACCTGAAACGTGACGAAACCGCCACTGCTTGCGACTTCTAAATGCTATCTATAGAAACTGAGGAACTGTACTTGTAACTAGAACCGCGTTGAGGAATCAGCGAGCGCCGATCATAAGGATGTACTAAACATTGTTTACAGAGAAAAGCATCGATCTATATGCCATCATTCATTAAATATATATTAAGAAAGAAGCAAATGGAACGCGAATCACATTCGCGCATTTTTATTAATGTAATGATAATTTCTAGGGTTTTACGTGCCAAGAGCACAATATTATTACGAGGCACGACGTTGTGGGGAATTCCAGAATAACTTTGACCTGGGGTGCTTTGAAGTGCGATTAAATCTAAGTACCCTATTGTAGGGTAGCAAACCAGATGTCTCAATTCTGGTTAACCTCCCTACCTTTCCCTCTTGTATCTCTCTCTCTTTCTCTTTCCCATCGAAATGCGGCCGCCGTGGTGGGGGCATTCGTGCATTTGTGAGAGATAACTGCAGTGTACAGCTGCGACTGCGCTAGTTGATTATACGCAGACCCGAACGTAGTGCTTGCTTCACCGTAGTTAAATTGCACGGACCACCCCGTGCCCTTCCTGCGTTGCCACCAGCAGCTCCTATCAATGTTGATGTTTTCGTAGGCACCGGTGAATCAACATAGTAAATTGCGTGTCGTTAAAAAGCGTGCACCGGAAACGCCAAGCGTGCAAACGCGCGTTCCACGCAGTCCGAGAGATAAGGTCCAAGACATCGTGGCTGCCGGAATGGGAGGTGCGCTAATTGGCGCCATTTGAGATGGCGTGCTGTCATAGCAGCCTCAGCCTAAAACAACTATGCATGCGAGTGAATACGGATCAACAAGAGACGTGTGTTTGAAACCGTAGCGTGTATACTGTTGTGCTACAACACGTCTGTCCTCTGTTTTCTCCTATGTGTTGCGCCTGTGTGTTGACAACCGACGAAGACAGGCGCCTGTCTTCTTCGGTTGTCACTCAGTCGTTGTCCTGTGCTGTGAGCTAGATGTTGAAATGGAATACCAACATGCCCAAACTTATGTGATCTCAAAAGAATTATAAGTGACGGTAGAGTTTTGGATGTATGAGAAGCCACTTGGTGGCGGTGTGTCTGTGCTCTTTATAACTACGCTGTGACGTGTCACAGGTGGAAACATAATGAAGACTTGTTTGCATGAGGTACTCACAAATACTCGGCCAAAAATATATATGCAAAAGGGGTGCAGCTATATATAGCTACGTATATAGCCCGCGTAACAGCAGAGAGTAAATACACGACACTTGAACAACAGCGCAAAAGGCGGGACCAAGAAAGAGAGGACACATACAACGCTGTTCTCTTCTCTCTGTGTCTTCTCTTTCTTGGTCCCGTCTTTTGCGCTGCTGTTCAAGTACCATGCATTTCAACCAACCAGCCCAGTCTGTCATCCTATACTTCAGCGTAAATAGTGTACACCGTCATGCGGTCACGACGTACGCTGACCGGACATATAGACATATAGTTCCACCAGGCGCTCGTGCAACAAAGTGCGCCGCTTAGAGATGCCATTTCAAGCCATGTGGAGCAGCCCTCCACCAGTATTGTGAAAGAGAGCGGGCAAGCAGGAGCGTGCGAGAACGCGGCCGTGTTCGCAGAAAGTCGGGGTCGCAGCCACGGTGTTGCGAGTCGCTTTCCACGTACACCCGTGCAGTGGGGCGAAATCTGTCGCGTGCGCCGGCATACATTAAGGAGGCAGAAAAAAGAAAAGCGAGCGCAGCGCCGACAACAATAGCAACAACATCCGGTCCCGGTTTCCGGTGATGCCCTGCAGCTCTGCTGGCGGTGTCTCCCGCGTCTGCGCTAAAAACCGGGGTTACCCTTTCGAGCCTGATGGAGGATGCCCCTGTTTCGTAAGTTCCTTTCTTCCCGCAAGAGACTACAATGGTCCACCTGGAAGCGATGGTCTTTGATCAATGGACGTCCTCCTCAAGTTACCGTTGTAGCTTCTCGCTCGAGGCCCATTTCCTGTATTTTGCTGGAATAAACATTCATTCATTCATTCATTCATTCATTCATTCATTCATTCATTCATTCATTCATTCATTCATTCATTCAATTAATTAGTAATTACATCCTTAGGTTCTCTCACAGATTCGATACTTCTAAGCCACCGTGTTGGTCTGGTGTTTATGGTGCTTGGCTGCTGACCCGCAGGTCGTGGGATCGAATACCGGCCGCGGTGGCCGCATTTCGATGGAGGCGAAATGCTAGAGGCCCGTGAGCATAGATTTAGGTGCACGTTAAAGAACCCAAAGTGGTCGAAGTATACGGAGTCCTCCAATACGGCGTCTATCATATCGTGGTTTTGGGAAGTATAACCTCAACAATTATTAGATTCTACGCTTCTGTGCATTAAGCAAAAGGCAAATAAGCCAGCTTTCTTTCTTTAACTGCGAGCATACTGATACAGCGGCAGAAGCGCTACTACATCGCCACTAGCCCAGGATGAATCCGGAATGGAAAGCACCAGCATGAAATAAGAGTGATGATATTGTTTCGCTTTTCCTTTTCAGCCACATCGCAATTTTATAGGGCACAGCTGCATGAATCTCTCACATAGTCGGGTACATAGTACTGGAAATCATTTCTGAATTTTCTATATACGCACAGAAACAAGACAAAAAAATTTCTTTATTTCTCGCCTGGTTAGCGGGATGGCGCATGCGATGAAGGCTGTGGCCTATTCACCAGGATCCTGGTGGCCACCAGGCTCCACCTTGACTCGAAAATGACTACGGAAGCGGCGCCCTTGGGTAGAAATGGCCACTGAATATGAGCGAGAATCGGCAGCAAGTTTTGAAAATCGTGGCATCATTGTTAGTCGGACGGTGGCGCTGTGATCAACTCGGTCGAGTGAAGGACGAACTTCAAGTCGAGGCCCGTCTGAGAATACGGGGGTAAGTTCTGTTCCACAGCTTCAAAATTTTGCCGCATCCTCCCACCCTGTACACTAAACGAATTTGCCCAACGAACGGCTTCAATTAGTCTTGTCAGAATCACTCAAGCTTGTGCTGACGTACGCGACACTGCCCACAGCACCGGGTGCCTCTTCAAGTGGCCTCGATTCGTCAAACCGATGCGACTCGCCGTGCCTATTGAGCGAGCCCGGCAACATTGAATTTGCGCGTCGCGCTGGCTTCGACGGGAGGAGAGAAAGGGGGCGGTTCTTTACCATGGGGGCTGATTGTCGCATCCGTCTGGAGAGGTGCTTTCTCGAGTGCGCTGCTCACGGCCCCCATACGTTGCAAGCGAGGTGACGTTTCCTCCTTTCCACCTACCCCTCCTTCCTTCGCTCCTCCTCTCCCCACTGTCGCCACGCGGTCTGCCGTGGCAAGTGGTCGCCAAGGTCGCAGACTCAGGCCTCTTTGCCGCATACGACGCCGCCGGCGCGCCGGGCCAGCACGCTGCCGATTCTGATTAATGGTGGCACGGGGCCCGCTGCTCGGAGCAGAGGCCGGTTGCCGCCTATTTAACCTTCTATACGCCCTCTCTATATATTTTTACTATTCCGCTTCAAATAACTGGTTTTGTTTCGTTCTTCTAGGAGTATTTTTCTTCTTCGCCTTCGGCGCCCTTATTTGTGGGAGTACGAGGGGCGTTCATAAAGTTCGTATTATCAGTGTGATAGATTTATAAAGGGTGTGCTCGATAGGCATCAAAACGAGTGTTTGCCTGCCTAGTTTTAGTGTAATACAGAAGTTCTGTTCTATATATTTCTTGCGAATATATATTTCTGTTCTATATAACATCGTGCAGCACCGCTATGGCACCAAAAATGAATCACTTCCGGGGGTTGTTTCCTTCGGTGCTACCGTACCGGCTTTAGCCACAGGAGCGTCTGTGATACCGTATGTGACTTCCTACGTGAGAAAAAAACAATGGAATGTTAAGGTTATCTAATTTCAGCTTATTTTTCAACCATATTGGTTCGTTATTATATTTTTCTCCTTGATTATGTCTATGAGTTATTTCGTAAACTATCTCTTTCTAAACATATTCAGAATATAAAACAAATTCATTTTTAAAACAAGTTACCACCCGTTTCATGGCCGATCCCCCGCGGTGGGCATGCGCCAGGTTAGTAAGGAACAACCAAGCAACCAACCGACCAAAAAAGATGTCAGCACCCATCGAGAAAGACCGGCTCACTCAGCACAGGTGACCGTGACTCATGCAGATTCCTTAGGCTACGACAGTTTGCCTCAGTCGCCATATTCACCTGACCTCCAACCAAGTGACTTCTTCCTCTTCCCTTGCACACTGCGCGGGAAACATTTTGGGGACGACGAAGAAGTCATCGCTCAAGACAATTGGAAGTATTAGTAACTAGACTACGATGTCGTGTGCCCCCGTTAAATCTATATTCACACAGGGCTGGTCTGGCGGTATCGCCCCTATGTCACTTTTGTTTAGAAATAGAATCAATAGAGCACTACTTTTTATCATGTCGCAGATACAGATTACTCAGAAAAAGACTTCTTGATATCCCATTCGCTAACCTAGGACTGCAATTCACAATTGACAATGTGCTTACCTTCGGTGCTTCAACTCTGGGCTTCAGCCACAGAAATGCATTTGATGCCGTGTGTAGCTACCTTCAAGAAACAAAACGAATACGGCTTTAAATTTCCGCTTGTATAAGTATTATTATAACAAAAAAAAGTTTTGATATTATTTTCATTATTATTGTGCTTCTTCTTCTTATTATTTTTATTCCAATTCCTATTCGGAACAATGATTAAAGTGTCTGATCTGTATGTTTAAAAAAACTATTATTGCACTCTTTCATTGATGCGTACGTGTTTTTTTTTTGTATATTCATTGCCATTATTTATTTATTTATTCTTTTTATTGGCACCAGCATTTAATACTCAAAATATTTTTAAAAAAAATTTTTTGTATGACAACTTCTTGGCCAATCCCCCTGAGTGGGTATGAGCCATGCAGTAGAGGACACTACTACTACTACTAGTCGAGCTCTTCCTGAACTCTCAAAATGAAGGATTCTACTGCAATGGCTTGCGGCAGCTAATGCGTCGTTGGCAGAAGTGCATGCCTTTGGGAGGAGATTATGCAAAGGAAAAATAAACTTCTAGTCAAATTTCGTTTCTATTTCTCTCTTTCTTCGTGCCAATAATACGAACTTTATGAACGCCCCTCGTATATCCACAAGACATGCGGCAATAACGGGAGCAGCAGTGTTCGTGATGGAATCTATTGACGCTGTTTTCAACTGGCGTAGGATGTAACATAAAGTTGGTATTGCACTACAGTATACTTTGGTGTCGACATGAAAACGAAAAAAAAAAATTATTTGCGCAGCCACCGTGTCCCTATTAGCACGTTTACTGCGAAAGACTGGGGAAACTTGCATCCAATCAGCACAAAAAGTTTTATGTTTGACTTTCCTTTCGCTTCCCTAAGGCTACAAGACGTCCGCATCTGCGGTGCTGCCTGTGCCGTCCGGATGTTTCGGCCTCCCTTGTTTACACTGGTACGCCTACTCTTTCCTAAAATTCTCTATGTTTGCTCTGTCCTGCGTGTTGAGACATCTGCCCGCGGCTTACGTAACATCGCACGCAATGTAGGAGTGTCAGCAAACAACTCCCTCCGCTACCTCCTTCGTGATTCTTGTTCTGTCCTTTTAAGTTCTTCGCTCTGGCCTTGACAGACTCAGTAACCCGGTCGAATACTCGGCGAGTCGGTTTTCTTAGAAACGACCGTCCCTGCAGGACGTGTGTACAAGCACTAGCACATGCTCGTATGCAACGCTTCGACGCGTGGTTTGTGTGATCCCCGTCGTTGCGCAAATTCCCACACGCCGGAGCTCGCGACGGATAATTCAAGCCGCACATTCTGCGCGCCGAAATCCGTGCAGTAGATGTAAAAGTCGCAACGCGTGTTTGGTGGGTTGACCAAAGAAATCTCTTTTAGTTTTCTAAGTGCGTATAGCACACTTTTGGGTGAAGGCGACGTGATGTGGCTTCACGGAAAGGTAGCGTATCGAAGCGAGACGTCCAGCTTAACTTATACAAACCCCAGCCTCAGTGCGCATGAGAACTTCGATAAATCGGACTACCCTAACACCACTGACATTTATCCGAATATCGCCTTACCTACCCAGCCATTCGCTATTGCGAAGTACGCCTATCTCACACATTTATCATGCATGAAAAACGAAAGTTCCTCTTTACTGTGCTTCTGAACAGCTTAAGACGAACTACAGAGTTTAGCGAGTCCTTGCAGCGGCGCCTGCTGGTGTTTCAGAGAAGAGAGAACGTAGTTGGTGATGGACAGTGATGGACAATAACGAATCACTACGTCGGCTCTGACCACATCTCTGACCACGTCTATACAGACTAGCGCTCTCATAGCTCCTTAACAAACGTCTGCATACGTCTTCGCATATTGGCCTATGAGGAAAATGTTGAATAGTATTGAAAGGAAGTGCCATTGACAGGCGCTGAGCTGCAGCCTCTACCACGCTGCACAGATCTAGCGCGTACAAAGCACGGGTGACGTAGCGGTGCGTCTACGGCGCGGTTGTATGCATACACACACTCCCAGCACACTTTTGTATCGCGTGTTTCGCAGCATGCATCAATGTCTCTGACTCACCGTCCGTGCACGAACGCGTGGCGTATACACGACGCGTCTGCGTCGTCTGTCTCTCGACCCATGTTTCTGTTTATGTTTTTAATGTCTGTCGCGCCACTTGCGTGAATAGTGAGTGAACGTTCCCAGGGAGGCACACTACGTTAGGGCTTACACAACCGACAGGAAAGCGTATAGCTTGCGTACACACATGACTGGGGGTAATCCATAACTGAAATGCCTTTGAAGTCTGTCTCTCAGTGTTCTCGCCAACTTTATTTTTTGTAGTTCTGTTTCTTCTGTGCGCCGTCCTCTTGAGTAACTGCGTGATGTTGAAGGTCATCGAACAGGCTGTAATTATAACGTAGAGGATAAACACTGAGGTTGTGAAAGAAAAACTGCATTAATAAAGAAGGAATGAACACCAAGATGCAGAAGAACGACTGTCTAATACCCCTGTCACACGGCACATGTAATGTCATTCGCAGCGAATGTCATTAGGTTTTAATGCCATTTTTGTTGCTGCTACACGGGCATAGCAAATGACATTCACACCTAATGGCATTAGCCCGTTGAATGAGTTCACCGAACTCATTCAGGCACGACATGTGTACTCTCGTCAACAGGCGCTTGGCAAAAGATTGCGACATCGATATCTTAAAGCATGTTAAAGCAATATGTAAACGATGTTAACGTTCTTGTTAAAGGTTGTCGTTAACTTTCCGGTAACTTTTTTGCGTACAGCGATGTTGGAAGCAATTTGTGCAGCTATATTCTCTTTCCCATACTCCGACTTGACGCTAGCGCCACCTCCTGTCAGCCATGTGGCCGCGTTTACAAACGCTCACTGTTGTTTTGGTGAAGCGACGCCGCAGTAGCCGTAGCGATAGTTGCACGCACGTGTTGGATACATATCTGCCAGTCATGGATGCGAACCCCGGAAGCAAGAAAAAAATATGTCAATTAAAAGCACAATTTGTAACTTTTTGTTATTACAGCCGCCTGCCGATGAACATTGACATCAATTGCGAATGTCATTTCATATGGCCGTGTAGACCCGGAACGCAAGATCGCAATGACATTCGTTTTGAATGTCATTCGCAGCGAATGACATTACATGTGCCGTGTGACAGGGGTGTAACACACTGAAGGCAACGCGATACTTTAAGGGGTGAATAAGAAGCTTCATTGATCAAGTGTCGTGTGTCTGCAGGCTATTTTATCACTTTCCAAACACCGCCGCTCAGCTGGCCGAAACATGGCACAGCGACTCGAGGAGAACGTACGTACGTCGACGTTGCGTGCTAGATTTCTTGCGCTTTCAGACGGTTGCAACATGTTAACTCAAAGTAAAGGCGCACGAGGTGTGCCCGCAGCGATTTAGCAATTAAGCGAGGAAGGAAAGAGTTGAAGCGGAAACGCAGGCAGGCGTAAAAAACGCCGGGATTGTAATTTGCTGCATAAACGCAATGTAATCACATTGCGCGCAGTCATCGACCGTTTTCATTGACGACGGACGAAAATAGCTCCCGCAGTTTGGTCAGTTCCGTTTGCTTGCGGTGTGCAGATTAAGAACAGGAATACGAACTCGCAAACAAAAAATGAAAAGAAAAGAAAATGAGGTTAAACGGTGGCAATGAGTGCAATGCACAAGCTGATGCAATAGCGCAGCGGGAAAAGAAAGCAGAGAACAAAGGCACACGCTTCGCTTCCAGCCACGCGGCGTGAGAAGACGGCCCGCAACAATGAGCAGTGTTAAGATGGTCACGCTCGACGCTCCTACACAGCGACGTCGACGGTGTAATCTAGGGCCATAAAACGTAACGGTCGGCGAATCTTTGCAGTACGTGGGGGTCGCGTGTGTATACGAACCCACATGCGCGGTATATGGTCTTAGAATAATGAAGAGGTACGTTTATATAGAAGTTGGACGACGACGATTTTAGATTCGCACAGCGGTGTTTCCGTCCGGTGATGACGGACACAGTTCCTTGGGCCTTATTTACGCATGAGACTTCAACAAACGCATTCAAACAAGAGCAGGTAATAGAATGGAAACTATATATTTGGTGTGATTCCAAAGGTAGAGAACAGCGCGACAAGACAGAATACAGAGGGGGTCACGTTGCTATTCACTCTCTTTTTCGTTTCGTCGACTAGTTTTTCACCTTCAGAGAGCAGGTAGTTCGGCGCAAAGGTTTGCCGCACTAATGCGGCCAAAGCATGTGAACTCATCCCTACGAACTACAAAATGCCCTATCCCAAGGGCACAGCGACGACTGAACGCAAAATGAACTTAGTGGCCTTTAGTTAGAACTCAGTACCTGCTTTTTTGAAGTAAAAAAGAAAGGTTTTATAACTCTACAGTCTACACTGGGCACCCTATCGGAATCGCGGCAGTATGTCAGGCAAAAATATAACTCTTGCCAGATACCCCAATGGCAAATTCGAAGTTAAATATTGACTGAGGACATCGACAAAAAGACAGTGTGTCCTCGAAACCGGCGATAACTGGATATCAAATCTTGTCGTGGGAGAGTATTCTTTCCATTCGATTATATTCATTTTCAATTGCATATTGCCTCCTCGTCGGTGCCATATTACATGTGCTTCACAATCGTACACGCGATTTGTTCTTGTTAGTTCCGTACGGAGGAAGAAGAAAAGCTACTGACGTCGAGCTGCGGGTCAGTTGAACGTTCTTGTTACGGAGTACGGCTCTGTAGTCAACTTTAGGCTGCAGAGGTTTGTCGTAGACGAACCTTATTGTTGTAGACGAACAGCTGTTGCACTTTTCAGACTCATGTATCGCTTTCTTTTGCATTTCTTTTTGTGATGCTCCCCATACTCAGTGCTCCCCGTGGAGCCTGTAGGGTACTTGTAAATAAATAAATAAAATAAAAAGACGGCCTTTCGTGCGAGTTTGTCAACAAATATGCGAGAGATTTCCCCCTTTTGTAATGCCTACAGCCAATAATGAACTTGTTCTTGCCATTAGAACCGGGGATTCAAATCCTACTGTGAAAAAACGCGACGTCACTGTCTTTACACATAAAAATAATAAGCAACTTTGTGATTACGTCGAATTCGTCAAAAATTCACAGAGGATCGTCCCGTCATCCTGACTTTGTTGTATAGCCCGTAACACCTTGAAGTAATATACGCAAGTGGCACGTTTATCGACGTTACATCACCGTTCGTGGTGGCAATATACTGATTCCGTTCCTCCGACTAAATTTATCTATTAACGCATATCTCGCCGAGTGATTCGAGTAGTTTAATAACGACAATTGAGCGTTGTAAAGGTCAACTACGAGTGGAAAATGAAAAAAAAAAGTCGTTGCGAAATACGGCTCCCGCGTTCCCGAGACAGGAATTTTTCTGAGGCTGTTACTCCGTTGGCATGCCGCAACGACGTCGTGACCTTGAACTTCTACATTTACTTGAAAAGGCACGACGCGGTTTCATCCCGTTGTATCTTGCCATTCGTCCTTTGTTTTCTTTTAACCTATATCAATGTGGGCGAACTCCGAATTGCGACGACGTAAGTATTTCGCACAGATAGAGAGAGAGACAACATTTATTGAAAAAAAATATATACTTAGATAAAAATGAGCTACAAAAGCAAAAAGTGTACGAAGTTAGACGTATCATTCGGGTCTTTCTAGTTGCGTACCACAAAGAACGTTGACGCCTCGTTTCTTTCCGCTCAGCAAACGCTCGAGACGATATTGCGATGCACTCTGCGACGCCGAGTGAATTTTCTTCGGAGTGGTCGTTTCTTTCAACTTTTCTAAATTGGGTGCTTCACAATGGAGGTTTTCCCCTGACCCCTGGACATTTTCGAATTCTTAGGAAAAGGTCTCTGACTGAATGCTACGGAGTGTGAAGATCTCGCTTATATGGCGTCTCTAAGAGAGTGCTTCGCCGGCAGCCAAGACCTCTGCCAGAAGTTCCGACCGCGGTCGCCTCGAGGGTGAAAAGAGCCGTCGTGCGTGTTGCAAAGCGAGACGTTGGCCAAGCGCATTCTTCAACGTCATACTTTTTATTATTTATAGCGTCGTCCTAAGCTGTCAGCGATGGGACCACAGACCTCGTTAGCGTTGACTTCTGGCGCTCCCAGCGAATATACAAGCAGGCAGAGTGCGGAGGTCGCACGGTTGCGCAAACAGCGAAAGCCTCTACAGAGGCGATCACGTCGCAAACAGCGA
The DNA here is from genome assembly GCF_013339695.2 of Rhipicephalus sanguineus. NCBI lineage: Eukaryota > Metazoa > Arthropoda > Arachnida > Ixodida > Ixodidae > Rhipicephalus > Rhipicephalus sanguineus. The sequence goes on along the minus strand of NC_051181.1, from coordinate 158,388,948 downwards.
AAGCAAGAGGGCAGGGCACGTATAAACTGGTCGCGACTTCGCTGCGGGTATATGAGCCCTTTTGACAGCTTCGACATTCGCAGCGAGCTAGCTGGCTATATATTTGTTTTAATTTTTTTTCTCGTTGAACTGTCACGCTAGCGACTCCTGAAAGCGTTAATCCCCAGTCACCGAACGCAAGGCGCTTGCGATGCAAGTGGCGCGTGACCAGATAATCGTGTACTCCTGGCAGCCAAAACGTGATTTGTAACGCATCTGCAGAGATTTGTTGATTCATTGGCACGTATATATGTTTATTTCTGTTTCCTAATAAATTTAGTTGCGAGTTAGCGCTTGGGTCCTCCTCTTCCACTGTCCGTTTCCTGTGTCGCGTTGTAAGTTATTCCGCGATTAACATCCGCCAACTAGCCCAACTCGCAATTCTACTCTATCCTTGGTAAAATGATCAGTAAAGCCTACAGTCTACCAGCGAACACTCACAAAGTCAAATGTGACCTTATAGATAACACGCATCCACAAAAGCATATACGCACAGAAAGCTTATCGAGACCGCCAAGCGCGCGATCATTATGTGCTATTCGAGTATACAGTCGAAAGGTCTCGTCGGTCCATACGCTGTGGCGTAGCTTGTCTCAGTCGAACCTTTCCAAACACGTCGTGCTCTTGTGTAAGCTGTGCCAGATAGGCAAGTTGAAGTGCACCAGTGGCTTCAGTGCACACTGCACACTGCACAACTGCATTGACAGCGGGTGATAAGCAGTCCGAAGAAAAACAAAAAACCAAAAAAAAAGCTTAGGAGCAAAGGCAAAGGATGCACGCCACAGCAAAGGGCACTGTAATGCCGCAATCAGCTGAACGAAGGACTGTTGACGATACCGCGTCGATGGAAAGCACTCGTCGCTTCCGGCATTAGGGACGCCTGCGGCTGTGTACACGACAGTATCGTTTTTTTTTAAAAAAAACTAACCTAACCTTCCACTGTGTCACAACGCTCAATTGCTGACTCCCTACTGCAACCCACTGCACTTTTTTTTGCGTTAGGACTTGTGCATAATGCTGAATCTTTGTGTGCATATGTGTATAAGATGTGTACTGTAAGGCCTGCGTTGTGTATGAATTGAAGAAGTGTCTTGTGGAACTTGTTATCATGTATCAAGCTGTCATACCTGGACACTGTATACCGAAGGCGGGCTTGCAGTAGGAGACGGCAGCGTCCCGGTTGTAAGCCTTGACATGTCCATATTAGATGGTACGCGTCTGCTCCCATCACTGGGACCGTGTAGTACGCACACGTTGCGTGGTAAATGCGAATTTTTATTTATCTTTTCTTTCGTGTTATGCTTTCCACAATTCATTGCTCGAGATTCACTCAAAGCGGGCGAAGTAGTTGAAGGCAGCACTGCTGTAGAAGGTGACAGCGCTGCGATGAAGAGACGGTGCAAGGAATGCTATTAGGCCGGCTGCAACTCGAGGCACATACGCATGGTTAGCGAAGGCAAAGTAGCTGGGAGTAGAGCCTCCAAACACCTTTGTTAACAAAGAAAGAATCTGTACAAAAAAAGAAGTTCTTGTAGAGAGACTCGTCCTCGACGTCATCTCCAACATCACGGGCCGACTATACTTACTGTAATGTCCTTTAAAAAAACGTATAACGTAAAGCCGAACAGCAAAATCAAACAGCAAATCAAACAAGCAGTTGTATCAATTTCTGAATCAACTGTATTGGCAAGTTGTTCTTAAGTGAAAGCTTCGGTTAAATGTTATCTTCGCGAAGATTCGGGACAAGCGAAGTAGATATTAAAGATGAAAAAATCAATATCGTTCTGCGAAACGAGAGCCCGTAAGATTTATACTTGGGCACAACTTTTTAGCACTCAAGGGACCATCAGTATAAGCGTAAGCTTCAACCCTTTCTAAACGACTTTTCCGAAAGCACGAAAACTCTACCACCGCCTATGGAACCGCCGCAAGCTGTCGCCTCCTCTGACGTCATCGATCCTCGCAGCCGCCGTGTGGATAAAGGAAAAAAAAACATGAGAGTACTGCAATGTGGTCTTTGATGTGGTCCTTGAGAGATTTGTGTCGGTGTGAGACTGAGACTAGCGTATTTTGCACCTGTGCCAAATCCACTAGGGGCAGGGTGGGGGAGGAGCTTGAGTTGGGTTGGGCTCAGGGCTGGGCAAAGATACTTTGAAATTGTATCGCGATACGATACAAGATACTCAGGCGAGAAGTATTTGAGATACAGATACAAGATACCACAATACTGATTGTATCCGATACGATACATTCCAATTGTATCTTAAAATACTTCGATACTTTCGCAAATTTGTTATTATATATCTATATAATATCGCACTAAACGCCTATGCACCAAAATATTCGCTTGAAACTTTACTAACTGCGGCCAATTTCGTAGTTTTGTTTGAATAAATGCCTGTTAGTATCTCTAAAGCTATGTATTTCTTGGTCAAGATATATTATTTTCATTCCAAACAACTTATTTGCGTTGTTTTAGCTGCTTAGCATGACAACTCTTTATACACTTCGCTGATTGGGGTTTTTGCTTGTAGCTTTTGTAATTGTTGGCACTCGCTGCTCTGCTTGCCGATGAGCTTGCGGGTTGCCATCTACTCACAAGAACTTCAAAAAGAAGCCACCGCACGATGGTGAAAATAGCACTGGGAGTTCTACCTTGCCCGTAAACGTATTACGGTATTCGCAGTACCGGATCACGAGGCAGGTGTACAGCAGCAAGAACGCTGGCAGCTACATTTTTTCCTACGCATCGTGTTAACGTAGAGGACATAAAACTGCAATGACTTTTACATTCTGTTTACCTTCTGGCGTAAAGCGTTCGTTAGCGACGCACTCAGCAATGCGCAAGATTTTTTCTTCTACGACAGAACACGTGCAGACCAGAAACGTCTCAGACATACTGTATAGTTGCACAAAGTGCTTCAGGAAACCGCCGCTATTCTCACTATATTGTCACTTTTATATCTCTAATTACCTGGTGATTAGTAAGAGTAAATGCATTTAAGAAGCCTAAGAAAGGAAATTAAATGTGTCTAAATAAAATAGAAACGCGGTTCCGTATAAACACAGTGAATAACTATAGCAAAGAATACAGGAGGCACCCCCAAGAGCTAATAATAATTGTTGCGTTTTGCGTCCCAAAACCACAATATAATTGAGAGATGTCGTAGTGGAGGGCTCCGGCAAGTTTGACAACCTGGGGTTCTAAAACCTAAATATAAGCATACGGGGCCTCTAGCATTTTGCCTCCATGGAAATGCGGCCGCCGCGACCTTCGGATCAGCAGTTAAGCCTCACAACCACAAGACCACCGCGACGGGTAACCCCTAATAGGGGTGGCAATTAAGCGTTCAAGGTAAGACCACAGAACGTTCAGTGCCTATGGAAGATAGCGCAAAACCACTCGTTGGGATGCTCATGAGAAAAACGGAGCATTTGGTAGAACAATGTTTCTCCAGTCCCTTTGCCAACATCTGGAAGATGGCTCCTAGTAATTTACGTTATTATAATGCAAACTCAACTTCACTGTTTTACCATCTAGTACGCAGAACTTTTGTCACTATATATCCAGGCACACGCAGATTATTATATATTTGTCCTCAATATCGCCTTGACATAACAGTAAACTCAAGTGGAATATATGTATGCAAACAGTAGCAGAAATGACGCAGACAGTTAAGAGTAAGAATAAAGCAGAGAGCTTATCTTACCAGCACGTTAAAGATATATTGCAGTAGCAGACCGAAAAAAAAAACAATACAGACACATAGGTAATGTACGGAATGGAAAAGAAGGACAGCTTAAAAAGAGCTTGCGCTAATAATCAAATTGTGATTTTATTAACTCATTGAATGAAAGAGAGGTACGCCAAGATAGCTTTTCTTAGCTGAATGTTTGTTCTGTTAGATGTAGCATCTGTACCTGTAGTTCTATAGATGTTAGAATCTTATTTCAATATAAGTCTAACGTACATCCACGCAGTTCTTCTAGTCGCCTATGTATGACATCCATGAGACGCAAAGCAACCTCATTCTTACATTGTTCTGATTTCGTAACGAACCACAACGCAAGAGAAACTTCGTTAACGACACTAAAGTGGCATCGGAATTTGTGCGAAAAAAACCGCCCGCATTGTAGTGCGTGGCACAGCACAGTGGCTAAGAGCCAGGTGTCATGACACTGACACCACTAAAAAGAAAAGGAAAAACGAGAAAACGAAAGGTCGGCTGGGCGTTGACGTTCGCGCGCTCGTCTGTCGAGACGACAGGAGTGCTATCATTTGAATCAATAGGGACTCTCAGAGTTCATCGCCTGCCCTCGCTTCAAAACTCTGGTGGAAAGACAAAGTAATGTCACTGCCTTTAGTTTAATTCTGGTGGTTTAGTGACAGCAGTAGCAGATTGAGAAGCGGAGTTCAGTCAGCGTTTATTGTTTTGCACGGTGGTGTTGCGATCGCAGTATCTTGTATCTTGAGATACACGATACATTCTTCAATGTATCGGAAATACAGATACTGATACACGTCTTGCGAGACGTATCGCGATACAGATACAAGATACACAAAAGGTATCTAAGATAGTATCTAAGATACATGTATCTTCGATACTGCCCAGCACTGGTTGGGCTGTTAGGTAGGCAACACCAGAAGGAGCAACAAGAATCAATCGCCCTACATTTTTCGTCACGCCCCCGCTGTTTCGCAGTGCCGAATATTGCACGACGTGACGCTGGACTTCTGTACCGGTTGTAAGTCGGGGTGGAATTCACAAGCTCATAAAGTCATCGTATGGAATGACTGATTTACTCATGCGCGCAAATTGTAAATGAGAAGGGAATATATATTGCCTCCCGTGCCACTGTTCCTGCTTTGACAAACAATGCCAGACTGTCTACGCGCTTTGACCAGTCTTGATAATCGGCCTTTTACGGAAGAAATGATCTTGGGAGCCAGGCCTCCACAGCTCCTCTTCCAAGAAAGCCACACTAGCCCCCCTGTAATAACTTGATGACGACTGATTTTAAGCGCTCTTCTGTAGCTACGTTGCGCGATGCGTGTGAATTGCGAACACGTGATTGCGAGTCATCCTGGCTCATGCTTTTGACCCACCTACCTACCTACCTACCTACCTACCTACCTACCTACCTACCTACCTACCTACCTACCTACCTACCTACCTACCTACCTACCTACCTACCTACCTACCTACCTGCCTATCTATCTATCTATCTATCTATCTATCTATCTATCTATCTATCTATCTATCTATCTATCTATCTATCTATCTATCTATCTATCTATCTATCTATCTATCTATCTATCTATCTATCTATCTATCTATCTATCTATCTATCTATCTATCTATCTATCTATCTATCTATCTATCTATCTTGTACCTTCCTTCCCCCTCCACACGTGTAAAGTATACAGCAAACTGGACGAATACTGCTAACCTCGCTGCCTTTACTTCATTGCCCTTCTCTCAGATGGAACCGGTGCAAAATGCGTGCATTCTAACGCCGGCCTGCTGCTGCTGCTGCTGCTGTTATTGCTGCAGCATCCTCGAATCCGGCGCTCGTCGTCTCCGTAGCGGCGCAGCTCCCGTTTCAGCGCCCGTCGGCCGTCTCGTTTCGCCCGAAGATTCCAGAAGCGGAAACATCCTACGCCGACCAGATCGGTGGCGCAGTGTCGAATAGTATCCGCTCTGGCCGCTCCCCTGCGCTACTTGGTGCGTGTGTGTGCAGCACGGCGTGATTAACGAGTGACGCGCGCTATTACTTCGAGCGGGAGGGGCTAGTCGGCTGCAATTAGTGGCTCCGCTTCGAGGAAGGCATATTTCATACGCGTCGATGTTGCTACTTCTTGTGACAGCGTAGCGAGTGCCCGGTGCGCTTAAGTCATGGCGCTTCGTGGCGACTGGTGCGCCGACGTTACGTAATCAAAATGGGGGAACACAAAGTTGTGTCCTACAACAACATGGACTTCTGCTTCGCATGTGCGGCGTTGGTGTGGCAGGATGCGCATAGACCTCACTCGAAGGAAAATGCCTCAAGTAATAACTATGATGCAAGCCGCCAATACTTTAATACAAGCATATGCGCGCGCTGTGTGGCACTCCATTGGGGCTTTTCCATTACTACGTCCGATTTCTCGCTGACGGTGTCACGCAATATATGGCAGTACCGGAGGCAATGTCGGCGTAGCATCTCCGCTAACCGGCCATTTCGTTGCTGCTACATGTTGGAAGATTACGCAGCAACCAGGATTACCTTGCAATGTCATGATATCATCCATTGATGCCTTAAGACGCACATGAATAGTGCATTAATATTATGTAAGAACCTTGACACTAAAGGACGCCTGCAGTGAACCTTGACACTAAAGGACGCCTGCAGTGAACGAAGAGCTGTACGAGTTACCGGTGGCTTATACTCCGACCTAGTGAGCGAAGACTATGCCCGATTTCTAAATAACGATATCTGCCCTAACCAGAAATGCAACTCGACTTCATTTGAGGTTCTTACGCAAGCCTTCAATTCAGCACTGTCACTTTAGACTAAATAAGTGCACTTCCTGGTGCGAAATAACATAAACACATACCCTTCTAAACTGCGGTTGCGGACATCTCTACCGTAGTATCGTATATAATAATCAAAATCGCCCACCCTCCACCCCCTCCTCTCCTTTCCTTCTACTTTCTAAACGCATATACCCAAACCATGCAGTTATGAAAGGTGTTCTGTACACCGCGCAATGTATAGGCGTGCAGTGCAGACACGTTATGGCAAAAACACTAACAAGAACGCTGGAATGCTAAGCGCGCTTTTCCGCAGAAATAAAGAACCATTGACTGGGAAACTGCTAAGGACAAGACATGACGTCCTGTCTATGATTGAAGCCGGTTTTGAATTGGTAGAGACAACGTCATAACTTCTCCGCCTGTCTCTATTCATTTCTACTCTGATGCTTGGATTAATGACAACTCTAAGGGGGAGAGAATCCTCGCTCCTTGACGTACGCATTTTCGCATGCACAACGCCACTAATGCCCTATTGCACCTATTAAAAGGACACTTAAGTGAAACAATGGATTGATTTAGATCTTTAATTTTTTTTTATTATTGTCATAATGTAAGGAGATGTTGACGTACAAATAAGGCGCCGGCTACTCCTTATATTGATAAACTGCACTATGAAAGCTGCAATGTTGTTAATTTCACCATCATAGCTGTATTAATAGAAGAGAGCATCAAAGTCAAAGATTCATTTTTTTAATTTAGGGTCGGAGTCTCACGCGCGTGACGTCACGGATTTCAATGTGTATTTTTCGTATTTTGGCGATATTGGCTAAATGAGATTTCCAGAAACTCGGTGTGTTAAGTCTCCGGCGCCTTCAGAGGATAATGTACTTCATTCTTACCGATCAAAAACTACGTAGGAACTAGTGGACGCCTTCAAAATCTACGACGTCACGGCGTTTGGTGCGGGAATTGCAAGCTGGCGTGGCCACTCGCATTTTCTCGCATTATCTGGCGGTAAGCGTGGTGATTTTGAAATTGTGAAACATTAATTAACTAATACGACAAAGATTGTTTTTATCTTTAGTGTACCTTTAAAGTCTAGTGGACTTTAAGAACTCTTGCGCATTATGAGCGTATGTTCTGCGTGTTCGCATCATTGTCTCTTCGTTATTTTTAAACATGTTCTTTTCTCGCTCACCTCCGTGTCTTTGCTTTTCCTTCGACTCTCTTCCTCAGCCCGCATATCTTTTCCTATTTTCTTATCTGTTTAATGCCCCATTGCCTCTTTCCCTTCATTAAGTGTAAGGTATACCTAACCGGGCACGTCATTGGCGAACATCTCTACATTTCCCGCTTCGTTTCTTCCTCTTTCTCTCTCAGCTCATTTAGGTAAACCTTTTTTTTTAATTTATAAAGATATATATTTAAGTATAAAGATAAAAAAGGGGTCTCGCAGCTGCTGCAGTACTTATGGTTTTACTAAACTCGGAAGAATTATCGACACCGGCACCTCTCCATCTCTTGTTGTGACCCCGCACTGCACGACAAAAGGTCGACGAGGTCACAGGTGCATCGACTTCGAAGTATTTCGCGAAAGACTGCACCTGCCACGCACCTGTCTTGCGTCTCAAAGCTTTGGTTTCGCCAATCGCATTAAAAGCGTATCAAGGAGGCACGTTCTGCATGACGCAACACAGCGCCGTGAGGAGCCGGGACGAGAAAGAAACGGCTGACGACAGCGCTTGTTCTCTCTCTTTTTTTTTTTCTTCCGCCGTCATTCCCTGCATGAAGCCGCAGTTTCGCGTCGTACAATTTGCGCAGTTATGCACCAACTAACCCGCGTGTCAACTTCGACACGAGTTCATAGCGAGAGATTTAAATTGCTGCACATACACTCACTCTGCTATAGACTAAGGCAATAAAAGTTTTTTTTTTTACAGCAGAGCTGTGACGGTCGAGGTTTGCCGTGTGTCGTAGATAGAAAATTGTCGTCATCATGAACCGGCATGCGCTCAATGACCGCCCAAGCATTCTGTACAGATGGCTAACAAAAGAAGCTGAAACGTGCCAACCAGCACTGCCGTGATCCAGCCTTGTGCGACTTTATGCAAGCTGTGCATTTTTTGTTGTTGTTGTTGTTGTTGTTGTTGTTGTTGTCGTCGTCGTCGTCGTCGTCGTTGTTGTTGTTTTTGTTTTTGTTGTTGTTGTTGTTGTTGTTGTTGTTGTTGTTGATTTCGAAAACCTACCCTTAGGCATAACTCCGCGGTGTCATAAACATGCACGCAAATTTGCCTCACATAGAAAGTGTAACAGTCAGCGATGGAACGGTCCGTGAATCCGGCGATCAAAGTCAGGTGGTCGGCCAGGCCTGAGGCCTGTTGCACGGAATTGGCGAAAACTGCTTAAATGCGGGCCTTCCCAAATCAACAGCAAGTGTGCGACAGTCACATTGTTGAAATTCCTTTAATTGCATCCATACTCGTTGGCTTGGCATCCTTGCTAAAACTAATTTAAGACAACACCTTACGCTCATGACTACTTCGCTGACGCTTGAATTTCGCGGCAACATCGCATTTTCTCGTTCACACTATTCCATTAAATGCTAGGAGTTTGTTTTCCAGCTATTTTTCAAGTTTTAAATTGCCAGCTACTAACAAAGTCAATATACACGCAGTAGCTCATTTTTCTTCCGGCAGGGTACGTGTGCGACAATGTTTTTCTTTTCCTTATGCTCTAACTGCAGAAAAGGATACCAACTATTCAATAGAACGATGCAAACCACACAACGAAACCATAAGTGAAAACAAAAGAATATCAAATGCAGAATGTCTTTTTTTTTTAATGGTATTGTAAAAAGAAGTCTCTTTGCAATTTTTCATGTGAGTTTCAATACTATCAATCCTAATAAAACGCAACCCATAAAAGCTTAGCTCTAACGTGTTGCTCTGCTAAGCTCGACGAAGCTGATTTGATTCTTCGCCGCCGCAACAACCGCATCTCGATGTGGATACAACGCTATGTGTATTTAGATTCATGTACACGTTAAATAAAGTCAAGTGATCAAAAGTAATCCAATCTCCCCCGCTACACGGCGTGCCTCTTAAACGTGTTCTGGTTTGGGCACGTTAGTCCGCAGAATAAAAAAAAATAAAAAGCAATGCACACTCAAACGATGGAAGACTGATCAAAATGGTACAGCTCACTCCACAGCGCACGATGACGCAACTTTCGAGATATCTGCCTCCCTACCGATCACGCGACAGTGGCGTGCTAATTTGTTCCAACCCGCCTCGAGCTACGTGCGACAACTTAACGACGCCTGGCAAATCGACTATCTCGCCTCGCGGCAGCCAATTAGACGACAGTCCGGGCTGTACAGAGACGCGAAATAAGAGGGATGAAAGGCGGAAATTGTTGCTGCAATGGACCCGTTGCCGTGTTGCTCGAGACATTGCGAGTCATTGCTGCGCAAAACTCCATTGAAAAGGGGCTTTGTTCCAGCGGCTGAAACTTCGCTAATTACGACAATTACAACCATTATTGCCATTTTCGCAACCAACCCTAATGGAAAGAAAGACAGCAACGCGTTAATATTTCATGCTTTGATTTCCTGATGAGGCTTGCACTCTATTTTGGTGTTTGAGGCATTTGTAAATGCTTTTCTTTTTTAGTTTTGTAACACTTAACTTTGCGCAACTCACATCCTTGCTTTATCTTTCATGACCGTTGACACAGAGTATATCTCCGAGTAAAACGCGAAAATATGAAGTATACGAGATTCGATTGCGGTCAGATGTTCTTTCGAAAGGCTTCGATTGACGAGAAGGAGTGGGCCATTTCCTGTACTAATATTCCTTCTGCTGCGAGAACTCAACATAAATTGTTCAAGCAACTAAAATGTTATTAGTAACGCGTACATTGTCAACATATTCTTGTTACATCGGGAGGTATCCGCTGAATCAATGGCGGATAAAGATATCAGATGATTGTTAGTTGCAAGTAACAAAATTCCCTAGCGCTTCCTTCCTTTCAATACTCGCATTAACCTTCACGGTTGTTAGAACTGCTGCTTCGTTACTCGTTCGTTATTTACCAGCGCAAAAAGACGAAACACTTAAGAAGGTACACAAACTGCGTGTGTGTGTGTGTTCCTTCTTAAGTGTTTCGTCTTTTTGCGCTGGCAAATCTATCTTATTCAGGGTTGTGTCATATGCGCTCGTGATGTTTGCTTACATTGTCACTGATCGCTACGTATCTAGTATAAACTTTCCTTTTCTTACCTCACGCCTAAAGTCTTGTTTCAGTCATATGCCCCATTTTCCTATTGATTGATTGATTGATTGATTGATTGATTGATTGATTGATTGATTGATTGATTGATTGATTGATTGATTGATTGATTGATTGATTGATTGATTGATTGATTGAATCGATCGATCGATGATGTCTCAATATATTATTGGGCACTGTGGCTAACACTTTCAGGTGACGAAAAAAATGGGTAGCGGAAGACACAGCAGCAGAATAATCTTCATATATATATATATATATATATATATATATATATATATATATATATATATATATATATATATATATATATATATGTATATATATATATATATATATATATATATATATATCAAGAGAACATTACAATTCTTGCTGCATACTGCAGGCGCGTGCATGTGCAGATGCATCGAGCAAACAAACTTTGATTTAATTAACACGACTTCGCTCCATAAACAACGGACAAACTTGGAGGACGCTTGAGCTTCGCCTTTAAGAGTAGAACACGACACCGTAACCGGATCCCGTTCGCATCGCCTTCTCAATCGCTAGCCTGGCTTCGCTTCTCGGCGGACACCTAAACCGTGCCGCAAGAATAGGAACGTCTGTGCGCCTGTAAATCGGCTCTTTCAAACTAACCTAGAATGCCTACTGCAACTACAGTTGCGAAGTAACGGCATAACTATTCCCTTTGTGAATTGGCGAGGTACCCACTACGGGTCCGTAATGCAACGCGCACTTGCTGTTGATGTTGTTATCGATAATGATAATTAATTATGCCTGTGTGCTTTGTAATTAATGGGCCTTTAAACCAACCAGTCTTTGCGCAGTTCAAATGCTTTGACGCCTGGTGTGATTTTACGCTTCTGCCACGCACTACTGCATGAGTTATTGACACTCTTCGCATTACATAGCATTCATTTAGTGTTTTTTTCCGAAACAATCTCGAGCACAGGCGTGGCGCTGTGGTAGAACACCCGCTTGCCATGCAGAAGTCCTGGGTTCGATTCCCACTCGGTCCGAAGATTTTCTAATTATTTCTTAATTTGCAGCTATTTCGAATTTTCGCTCACGGACAACGCTGATCTTTCGCTCACAACGAACGACACCGACGCCTACACTGCGAAACGAGCTTACCGCTATCGCGTTAAAACTTCTAAATCAACGTACTCATATATAAATAAGCTGGGAGCTTAGCTGAACACACACGCAGCGCGCTCTCCGCGTAATTGAAACTACGCTCGACCGGCTTCCGCTACGCTTCAAGTTACGAATGCGATACGTCCCTGATCTCAATTTCATCGCATTTGCAGATGTTTATTTTCTGATTGGTTTCTCGCCACGTTACTCACGGGCGCTGTTCGTATGCTTGCAAGGGATTAAGCGCATCGAAAAACAGAAACCAATCTCGTTTTCCCGAGGAAAACATTCTCCCTATAGTCCCCACAGCTCCTGGCTCTGCTCTGATTGGATGGATTGGATGGTTCCTAAATAACCCTGGGCCCGAAAGAGAGCCAATGCTTCTCGCGTTTTTTTTTCGCTAATAATGAAGGTTGCAGGAAAACAATGTGACAGTGTGCGTTTCTAGTCGTACTTTTCTCCTTGCACTGTCCCATGTCAACAGGTGATGCCACGATCCTCGGAGGAATTGACACCGTTTGTCACTTCGTTATTTAGAGCGCCAACCATCTTCCACTTTATTTTCTATTTTGTTTCTTTGTGTTCTGATACACCCGCGTTCTTGAGGAAATATTCGAGCACTCGACTACGCCATTTTTCGGTGTCATAAAGCAATTGACTTGTTTACTACATTAAACGATTGAAGGAAACGACACCGCCACGTAGAGGTCGCGTGGCCTTTGTGCACGTCACTAGCAAAATGACACTTAGCGAAGTTCTAGATTATGGGACTCAAGCCTACCGCGTCTCCTAATCTAGATTGATAATAGAGAGTATTAGTGCCGGGGCCCCAAGCGGCTTACGTACTCCCAGCGGCACCCCATGCAGAGTACAAAGAACGCAAGGGCTTGTACGCAAGCTGCTTTGGGGCCTCGGCGCTAAAACTCTCCATTAGGGAGTTTTTGTGCTGAATGCGTAGCGCCCGTGACAGAGTTGCGTACGTAAGAACGCTACGGTTTCAATAGAGCGCGTGCGCAGAACTTCTGCTCATGCACATTGCGCGAAACGCGCCGGTTCGCAACGCCTTTATGGTACGCACACAGCACTAAAACTCCCTATTATCGGCGGAATGAGAGCGATTATAACCACAGCTACCTGTGCAGACTTGTCGCTCATTCCTGTCCTTGCTAATTACCGTGTTCTGTGTCGTTGATCCATCGGCCCATTCCCTGCGCTGTGGCGCTTGAGTGATCATACATACGTCTGTCTTCGACATCGCGATGCCACAAGTTGAATTGCCGGTCACGTATAATATATACATGCGCGGTGTTCTCAATCCGAATGGGAGTGGGATACGAAGGCGTCGTGCACTGAGACAACGAAGGGCGTAACGCAAAACGAGGTGGAGAAAATTAATCACAAGTATTCCGCTACGACGTTGTGCAACGCTTCCCACAAAAACTCAGTGTTCCTTATCGCATGCTATAAGACGACTTCATGGCGAAAGCCATTACGGCTTAGTCATCCATCATTTTTTACTTAGTCATCTCCACTTTCTTTCTTTGCTTAGTCGTTTACGTTTGTATCTTAATTATTAATTTCAAATACGTTTCATGCATCATTAATTACTCACAATTACGTTTAATTACTTTCAATTCAGTCATATTACTCAGAATTACTGTCATTTACTTTCGTTTGATCCCTAAGTACTCCGAATTACTTTAATTTACTTTAATTCTCTCCTAATTACTACGAGTTACTTTACATTACTTTCAATACACCCTTATTTCATTTTGCGGTGCTTTAATTGATGCTCGGTGTCTGGCGTGACGTCATCGGATTTTTGGTACCACTCGACGTGATGACGCCAACGGTCGCTTTTCCCGTTTGAGTAGGAATATCAGGGTTTCGGCTTTAAAAAGACGAATATTTAACACGATGCTCCCTTGCCTCTTTATCGGAGTATTCGCGGTGACGACCCAGAGTTAAAAGATCCCTTAAAGAAAAAAAAAAGGAGGGGAAGACAAAACTGGATACCGCGTTAAAATGTCAAGCGCAGGCTCCTGTTTTCATAATCGGTCAGAGACCGAAGACTCTCGTTCCGTTTGCATCAGCCACGGGCTTCGTCAGCCACGTGCGACACAAGACAGAACAAGCATGATCGCGCGTATTTTTGCACTTCTTTGCCCACTAAACTCGAAGACAGACTCGGAGATGGTAGTCGTGCCTCGGAACGCGCAAACGCAGCTCTCTCCACAGTGACCCACACGCCGAGGCAAATGAACTGCCGCGGACGCGTTGAATGCGCCTCATGAGCGACCTTTTACGCGTGTGAAGTGCGACGCTATTAGAGATGTTTTCACGCCTCTACGCGTCGTACCGAGTGACGGCGATAAGCGCCCTGTTGGACGGAACAAACTACGCGTGTCGGGGCAATCTGCTGCTCGCTAAGAGCGAGCAACGCTTGGATGCTCCGTAAATGGAGTGCGAACGAAAGAGGTCAGCTGTGGCCTGTGTGGCTGATAAACGGACAAAAAAGGAAGGATAGAATACTAGAATAAAAAACAAGCGGTGGCAGATAAATGGATTGAAAAAAAAATGTTAAGGGGCACGCAACTCAGAAATGTGCGAAGTGTAGGCCCTTGTAGGTCATCGTGCGCGATGACCCGGCCGGTAACATCAGAAGCAAAGCGCCCAGCTACATCGACACGTGTTGCTTCGACCTATGTATGCGGACATTCTTGACTGATACTTGTGCGATGTGACCTGTTTAACGTCACAAGAGTATTCTGTGGAGTAGGTTCGGGAGACTTATGGGCAGCTACGTTTTCCCATGTGAAAATACTTTTACGCGATGCACACACTGTCAGACGCTCTGCCGACCAGATTTAGAACATCTCATTTCGACATGCGCAGCTTTCTCAAAAGGCAGACGGCACATTGAACACCTGCTGCACGCCGACATGACAGCTCTATATACGTAACTTAATAAAGTCTGACCATGAAGCCCAAAAAGCTCTCGCAATATACGGTAGCTAAAGTGGCCTGTTTCGAGTGGTGTAGGAGAGGTCGACTGACTCGAGCGAAGGCGAGACGTGTAGATGCTCATCACCCTTTGATCCCCTCACCCCTTTCCCACCTTATCCCCAACAGCGACCAAGAGTCGTCCTTTTATTTCAATAAAGGTCACATTCATTCATTCTTTCACATACGTCAACTATTCGTTCGACTTCGTAGGCCCTGCAAGGGTCGATTGGCATTTGGCAGCCCACATTCAGAAACTGCTATACAATGAATAATATAATCACCAGTACCACCCCTTTTGTTATCGTTGCAGAAGGGATGCCTCCACAAGCGATCTCTAATTGCACCTAGTCGTATGCTAGCGGATACCAAGTTACACTTCCCAAATTTCCAAATTTCATCGCACCACCAAGTTATATGCCGTCCTAGAGGGGCAATTTCCTACTAATGGGATCCATTCTGAAACTCTAACCGGCCACCATCTGTCCACCACCAGGGGAGAGAACGAAATGCCTTCATGCCATATCTCATTAATAAGCATCGGCACAATTAATATTTACTGGCTGTTCCTCTAACAGCCGAGTGCAGTGCAAGTTCTCAGGCCCCTATCATGAATTGCACCGCCTTTTCAATACCCTAGTTTTATTACTTAAACCGAAGCTTCCCTTTGCTGTTGCCTATATACACTTAACGGCTACTAGTTGTTGGTTATTGGCGGCTACTGCCTTGCCGAGTAAAGAACTTTGGCTACTAAGGGTGTGAAACTGGACTCATATATACTTTGTTCCCACTTCTGGCCAGTCACTTTGAATTGGTACTTGCCTCTCAGTGTACGGTCGAACAGACAACCTGGACAAGTAGTGGTAGATGAGTGAGGGAGTACGATGTAGGCAACATATGCAGGCGAGTGTGGTGAAAGAAGTGGCAGTGGTGATAACGACAAAATCATTTATTTAAATCAAATAAAGAAGGCAGGATGGCAACTTGGAAGGCCGGAGCAGCAAAAATAAAATAAAAATAAAAATAAGAAAGAAAGAAAAACTGAGACCATAGCTTGCAGACCGCGAGGAGCGCTGAACAAGTGAGAATTGTGTTCCATATGCTCGACTGTGAACAATCGTTCACCCGCATGACATTTGCGCAACGCATGTTTTAAAATTTGCACTATAACACCAAAGAAAGCCTGATTGAACACTTATTCTCGCATCAGCGTGGGATATACCGAATGTTATCTCCATAGCTGTCCTTCAATAAACTACGCAATGTTTTTGACAGACCACTCATTGTCCAAGCAGTGGCGATTCCCCGTCTCGCATGCCCCGGTCACCGGAGAATTTGTTTGCGCCGACCGCATGCGTGTGACACTCGTGAGAACAACTTCCAGTCAGTTTGTCGCTGACGTCCACACTGCGTAGTGTCATCGGCCGACGGCAGGAAACCCCCCGTTCTAGAGGAGGGATTCCGTCACGGGACGTCCCCCGCATGCCACCGTTAGCCAAAGTCTAACCGACACCTCCTGCGCATGTGACTGGAAGCGACGTGGTCGAAACAGTCAACAATAACACATATAACACGGGAACGCACACTGCGCCAGAAGAATGTGCACATGACTCGCTCAGACCGAAGGTGTGTATAGAAAAAAATAATATAATAAGTATATACAGGTGTGCGTAGCTCGCAATAATATTTGTCCAATCAAGTCGATTCGTTACGAAAGAGAACAAGCACTCAGAACGAAGGCTGGTAGGAAATAAGAAGGGAAGTATGTTCACCAGGGAAGCGTCTGGTTGCCTACCACACACTTGGCGAGTGCAAAAATGCAATATAAACGTGAGAAAGAAGGGAAAGGAAAAGAGCGAAGCATCACATACGAGTACTCACGTCGGAACAACTCACGTGACCTCTCAAGCGCCGCCGACGATGACGATGATGATAATAATAATAATCATAATAATAAAATAGGCACGCCGGATGGCACTCGTCTTCAA
The DNA here is from genome assembly GCF_013339695.2 of Rhipicephalus sanguineus. NCBI lineage: Eukaryota > Metazoa > Arthropoda > Arachnida > Ixodida > Ixodidae > Rhipicephalus > Rhipicephalus sanguineus. The sequence continues at coordinate 158,371,970 of NC_051181.1, read as the reverse complement.
GTAATCTTAGGGGAATGCATAATGGACCACGTGGTTTTAACAGCGGTGGTGTTAAAGCTTTTCGGTGCGCCGGGCAGTGCAAATAGAAATGAACCAGCACGCAATGGCTTCGTCCTCTTCTTCGTCTTCTACTTCGTTCCCACAACATGTCCTGTCGTGGAGTTCAATAACTACGATGGGCATAGGCGTGCGCAGGGTTGCTCATCAGGGGGGGGGGGGAGGCTGCCCCCCCCCCCCCGTGCGCACGCGTATGATGATGGGCGACTATGTTACGTGACTAAAAATCACATAACATCACGTAAAAACTAGTCATGTGACTAAAATTACGTAACATCACGTAACAACTAGTCACGTGACTAAAATCACGTAACCTCACGTAACAACCAGTCGCGTGACTAAAATTGCATTACATCTAATCGCGTGACAAAAATAACGTAACATCACGCAATAACTAGTCATGTGACATGTTCCCGCCATAAACCACGTAACTACTCATATGACTAATAAAACATGGAGGACGCTTGAGCTTCACTTTCAAGAGTAGAACGCGACAGCGTAATCGGACCGTGTTCGTATCGCCTTCCCAATCGCTAGCCCGTTTCGCTTCTCGGTCGATACCTAAACCGTGCCGCAAAGAATGCCAAAGTGCGGAAGCGCGTCGGCTCCTGTAACTATGCATGCGGCGCGACAGAACACGGAAAGCGCGCCCGTAGATCCTTTGAGCCATTTCGCGGTTTTTCTGTCAAGCTGCTGAAGAATTAACCTCCGAGATGTGCGCACCATCAACGCTAAATGGTGTATATAAATAGCTCGCCGCTAGTATGCTAGAGGATGTATGCGTGGTGGCCGAGCGGCTAAACGCATTGCGCCTCGGGGCGAGGGTTCGCAGGTTCGAATCCCCGACCCCAGTCGAACCGAATAATTTTTTATTATTTCTTTATTTGCATCTACCTCAAGTTTTCTCTCACGGACAACGCTGATTTTTCGCTCACAACCAAAGACGCCGCCGACACCCGAATTTCTGCGAAACGAGCTCTTTAACGCTGTCGCGTTAAATCACGTAACAGCTAGTCATGTGACATGTTCCTGGCATAAATGCCCAACAGCTAGTCACGTGACTGAAATCACGTGACTAGTCATGTGACTAAAATGACGTAACGTAACGCAACAACTAGTCACATGACTAAGATCACGTAACATCACGTAACAGCTAGTCACGTGACTAAAATCACGTAACAATTGGTCACGTGACATGTTCCGGCAAAGAACCACGTAACAGCTTGTCACGTGACATATGTTCCCGCTGAAGTCGCGTGACAGGTGCGTAGGGTGTGGGAAAGCGACTGAAACCCGTGAAGGATGGCCAAGCCTAAACATACCTAGTACTACTAGCAAAAACCTAGCATCTCTAGCAAAATCTTGGCATCACTAGCAAAAACTTAGAAAATGCCAAGTCGAACACTGTATAGCTCCGCTGGTTCCAGCTTTGTGCCACTAGTTCAAGCTGCGCTTTTTTCACTTCTTTCTCAAAGATAATATCACCGCTAGAAATTCAGCGACTATGCCACTTTGCTTTT